>NC_088301.1:47875335-47944462 GCF_032854445.1 Liolophura sinensis | reverse complement strand
GACACCTCCCCTGGCAGGATCCAACCCTCTTTGCTAACTGCCTGGCAGACAACCCATCGCACCTGCTTACCTTCCCCACACGAAGCAGAACACTACAAAATTAAATTCGCAAGCCACATTTCAACAAGTACCTTGTAATGAAATTATCTGTCACTGTTTTGGCCCACAACCCTTATGGCCCACCATCTTAAAATTCTGCTGAAAACATCTCAAACTTTTTAAGGAACATTAGGTTTGTAGCAGGCTCCTGGCCTTTTTTGTCTGACAGCTGGAAACTTGTTATCTCCCCTTTCATGTAATGATTCTACCTTTTGCCAGTATTGCTCTCCACATAAGTCTTGATGTGCATTCAATTACTATCCTGGGATTAAACCCTAACACAGGATATACATCTTTGGCAGCTACTATTCATGTAATTTAACAGAGCAGTATCAATGATTCTTTAATTTAATAAATTCTTCTTTAACTCTTTAGGGTCAACTTTGTGTTACTACCTGTGTACATTATATTGGCTATAATGGTCATAAATAAGCTTATGGTATCCATAATATTACACTGGACACTAATGATTTGTTACATGTATTTCAAAGGCTCGAAAGCCCAGTAGTTAATTCCACATAGTGATTTTCTTCTTTCTCAAATTTTAGAACCTTGCTATATATAATATGCAGTTGATGGTCTGAGAAGTTCAAATTTGGCCAGGCTTTGTATTACGGTATTAATTCTTCAGTGTTCTGCATATTTATCTCCTTCAATCCAAAAATAAGCATTTAAATTACATTTCAAATTTAGATTGAAGTCAAAACAGGGCACTTGAGAATAGCATACCTCTGACCAGCCTCCAGTATTCCAGATGAAGGGGCAAGGAATCTCGCTGCACCTACGTGTTGACTTCGGCACTTTTTCCGTGTCACAGAACTGGCTTGATACTTTGTCTCCATGCTTGTTCACACAACTCACTAACCGACTCTTAGTACCAAATCCACATGTACGAGAACACTACAACAATGAATTATAATGTAATAATATTGTATTCTTGATTTCATCAATAACTTTGCAAAACACCATGTTTAATATTTCTTTTCAAGAAAATTCTAAAAAGAAATCAGTGCTTATCTGCTGATTTCTTGCAATGCGTTTTGTCCTTGATTTTTCACTCACCTCTGACCAAACAGATTTCCTCCACTCGTAGTCCGAACACCTCACTTCAGAACATTGCTCCACAGCTTTCGGGCGTTTCTCTTTGCTGCACCTTCGTGGGTTCATGCCTTTCTGCTCGTCCAAGCGACACTGCACCTCTCTATGCCTTGTTCCAACTCCACATGTTACAGAACACTGCAAGCCAACAACATGTTAACAAGCATGTATACTATGGTACTTCAAATAGGAGCATTTCAAGCTTTATCACATTAGGAAGTGCCAGAAATCTACAAACGACCACTCTTCATAGGGAGAGGATAACCTTATTGAACAGGGCTATAGCCATGGTTTAATACACTAGCATCAAAATGCAGGACAAAAAGAGACTTACAGATTCACAAATGTAGCACTGGGTATTAGTATGTATCTGAGTAAGCAACTGCCATTGTGCATTTATACAGAAAAACATGGTGACGAAACCTAGCCATTCTAGTTTAGGCCAACAAAATTGGTGGATCAGAAAAAGCATTCCTTAAACGAGCTGGCTTACTAGTATAAATGTCGGTCATCTTTCTTCTTCTTCTTTTTTTTTTTTTTTTTCGCTACCAATGAGATAATGTCTTTGATTCCTTTATATGTATGCATAAAGGAATCAAAAATGTTACCTCATTAAAGTGAAAAGGACTTGTTCAGTTCTTCTAGGAAATGTAAGTACAGTGTATTTGATGTACATCCCTACCCTACTCCAAGGGCCAGCAAACCACTTTGGACATCTTTTTCGCTTGCATCGCTTGGTGGCTTTGGGCTTTTGGCCAGGACACTCCTTATCAGGCCGCTCATTGCCCTTATCATCAACACACTTGACCATTCTCCTCCGTGTTCCGACCCCACAAGACACAGAACACTGAAAAACAAAAAGAAAATATTGAAGTTCTTTTACTGCACGTTGATTTACACTAACAAACAAGGTGTGAAAGCATCAATATCTTTTAATGGAATACATAAAACATGAAAAGCTAAAATAAATTCCATCCTGTAAAACATCAAAATAACCTTAGCTGTTGAGGTGAAAAATCTGTTTGCTTAAAAAAAATTATCTACACTCTTGACGCAAAATATCATAAAAATAAGATGGAAATACAGGGTATGTTAGGAAATCGGGTGAAATTATATACCTTTGAATACAAACATTTATATTCAATGAGACTTGCACTGATGATCAGTCTGAGCCCCCTAAACACAACAGCATCACATATCTCAGGCTTCACGAAGTTATTACACAAAGGACTGGCTCTTAACCGGAGAAACCCTGCTCAGTTTGGTGTGTTTACAGATGGATGTAAAATGTTCAGACAAGAGAGATAAATCTAAGCTGTTTGCCAGGGCCTGGAAATGATGAAGATGGTTTGTGTTGGGATAATGGCAACAAGGCAAAGGAGCCCATTAATCATGAGCCAGAAAGTTTAGACCATAGCATTCCTAACCTCCTGGACAGCTGCAAGTATGGTCCACAACACCCCAGGGATCTGAAGTGCAGCACAACTCTTGAGGCCAGCCACAGATTGCAAAGGTTTGCATTAACATGAGGCAACACAGACAAGGCTACAGTGTACGGCAGCAATTCATGGCCACACAGGTCCATGTATTATATGTTTTACAACGAGATAAAATGAGTTAAACAACCACACATGTTTTATCATCTGGTCAAAAGTTTGGCAAAAGTAAAACATTTTCTAATGTGGATTAGAAAAAAAGTAATTTTCTCCTGTGTAAGACCAAAATGCTCTGAAATAAGCTAACTTTGTACTCTAAATATATGTGGTACTGCTCTTACACACAATCTCATCTCCATTTACAAATGCTGATAAAATTTACAAAGTCTTGATACCTGAGTTTCTCCAGCACATAAACTGTTTGTGTAGATGAAAGTATATATAAATGCACTAATGAAATATTACACAAATCTGAAGAAGTACCACCCAGATTGCTGCAACCTCAAGATACACCTGTTATGATGGAGTGCATAAGAGACAATGCCTTCAGGCTACTCACTGATGATCGAAATTTACATGAGTGAAGTAGTCCTTCAAATACAATCCTGACATGAACATCCAATGCATCGCAAAAAGACTACTTTAGTGTGATCTGACCCATGGTAAATAGGCTTTTGCTCTGGTGGCAGAGACAAAAAGGGAACAAACTTTTATAACTATTAAAGCGTAGCAGTTCTATAGATACAGTGATAATACTAATGGCCAATGCCCACTTCAAACTGCACCACATAGGTAATTTCCACGGCATACCGTGCCACACGGCTGATGTTTGCCGAACATCCCTGATGACAAACAAGTGGGTTGTTGAAACAAGATGGCTGCCTATGCCAACCATAACTACAAACAGACAACAAAGGGACAACCAATTGTACTGGAAAATGATTGGTTTAAAATGATGCTGCACGAACTGGAGATAACACAATGCTATCGAGCGACATCGCCCAAAATGATGCAGTGTTTTATTTTACGATGTTGCAGCATGTGGCGTGGCATGCAGTTGAAGTTGACCTTTAAAAGCTTACAGATGGACAGACGGACGGAAGATACCATGCCATTTGTACACAAGTAGATAGCTTAAGATGAAGTGCAACACAGTAAGCAAGTGTTAGTTGAGACTGTATACAATACAAAATAGCATGCTAACACAGAATAGAAAAAAAAATAAGTATCAAACATTATGATCTTCATCATACGACAACTTGAGTTACTTCCAAATTAAAACGCATATCAATTTTCATGTGAAACAGGAACCATTCATTTTATGAAAATATAGTCTATATCCATAACTAAGCTTGAGGAAGATCAGTTTATTGTAAGTGTTATAAATATATATGCCTATAGCTGTGTGTAGACAAGTACAAGTATCTTCAAAAAATTACATTTTTCTAATTCTTAAAGTACTCTTTGACCAAGTGCACAACAGCTGCAAAGAGATACACCAGTGTGATAGATATCTACAAATATTAATGCCTGGTCAAAAATGGTGTCACCCTTGTGATACATCATGCAGATTTATTTGAATGTGTGACAGGGAAGAGTTGTACATGAGAAACAACACTTATCTCTGGGGGTTAGAACTAGTTGTTCATTCCTAGCACTGTAGAATGAGCTGATGGCCTATTTATTTCCCCTGACTCAACATTCCACTTTTTTCTACTGTCTCAAGGTTCTTTCAGAGGACACAGAACAGTTGGCATGCAAAGTGAGAAAGCCAAAATACTCAATGTTACATCTTGGATATAGTGTGGAGCTAAAAGAAAAGATCTCAGATTGACAGGTTTCTACAGAATCAGATTTATCTATTGAAAGGTTTACAATGGTAAAATAAATGTGACTGCTTAGATGTATATATGTAATAAATCATGACGTGTGTACATGTATGTCAATTTGAAACTTTACATTATAAGCAATACTAAGGCCACCATTCATGTGGCATATTATCAAATCAGGCTTAATCTAAGGAAGTTCCACATTAATTACAGAGGAATAATATAACAGGTTAGCCTCATGGCATCACTCCTAATTCGATAACCAATTATACCCTTTACATTTATGTAGTTGGACTGTTCAAAAAGTAAAGGTTTGGAACAGACTGAGCTATCAACAGGTTGATAACACCCAAGATAAATGGAAAAGTTTGGCTAGGCCAGTTAGCCAGGGAAGGGTAGAGAGGAGGGTATGCAATATGTTTGGTATGTCTACACTCTGTAGCTACATCATTGTTCAGATGGAGTTATTATTACACAGTACATGTGCTGCTGTATTTCTTCCTTTCACATCTACTTACTTCTGCAAGTCAAGAGAAGTGCCATACGTCCTGCAGATGGGGGTTAAGAGAGGAGGCGGGGACTTATGACAGAGTCCCTGGGCAGGATGGTCAGGGGTCTGCTGTCCCTCCCCCCTCCCCTGGTGAAGCCTGCCGCAGGGGGAGGGGATAGCCCTGGGGTTTGTGACTGACAGGTACAGGAATGGGCTTAGTCAGCCAGTATGGTCGCTTCCTCAATTTGACTGGTTCAGCAAAGATACCAGAGAGAAAATCCCTGAATCAGCATCCAATCGTTTCCTTAGCTCTCATTGTTGGGCAGGGCTCAATAAAACATTAATTGATTGACGTATTGAGTTACAGAAAGGGCAAAGGTCATTCTATCAAATTTTTAAAAAAATCATGGATGGCAAGGCAGTTGCTCTAACTAGGAGCAACCACCTTGCCATCTTTATTTCATCATCTCACAACCATGTAGTCGTGGTTCACCGTGACAGTGCTAAAACAGAACCACTTGTAATGAATTGCTGGGATTCTTGAAGAACTATTCCCAACCATATGCCACAGACAATGGCTAAGGGTGCCAAGTCTTTCTGGTTTACATGTGAAATAAACTAAGACTGCAGTGAGAGTAAATGGATTCAATGAGACCAAGCAAGCTTGATAATGTAGCCGAGGGAAGGTGATTGCGGCCTGAGAGCTGATCTTCTGAGATAAATACAGGTTCCCTCCATGATAAATCACCCTTAATGCAATACCACACAAACCCAATAAAGGTAGTGCCATCAGAAGGCTTGCATGTATACTCCCCCACATGGCTCATTAAGGTGCTGTGGCTCTTACAAGGCGTATCATTGACTGCACCAAGTCGCGCTGCAGAGCAAAAAGTCAGTAGGCCAGACAAATCATCATGCTGCATTAATCTGAGTAGTCTACACAGCTCCACGACCCAGACAGTTCCAACTTCACCTAATTCTTACCGTAAGATGAAAAAATTGCATAACCACAAAAAAATCTGATAACATCTGTAAAACATTAAACATAATGCTAACCAGCATGTAAATGTATACAAATCTAACACAGAGTCAGCGTTTTCTTCTTCAAATGCAACTTACAATGTTCAGAGAGACTCAATTTTTGCCAAACTTTGTTTTAACATATGCATACTCGATACTTTGATGTTCTAGCTGTCTGTCAGTAGCACAAACATAGCAGGAAAAACAAGAGCTATTTAAACACACTTTGAATGACCCGTGAATTAAGAAATGGCCTGTTTCATGATACAAACTTTAAGTCCTAGCAGATATAAATCTTTCTTTCAACAGATGTTATCCAAGCAGGAAATCATACGTGGTCCTAATTCTGCAATATTAGGCCAATGTGGGCATAGGTAGAAACACAGGTCAGAATCTGGCTGTGCCTGTAGGAAGGCTCAGTCTCTTGGGCTATCTCTGCCTTGGTGTGTTATAACAGCCCATGTGCAAGCCAGATGGTCTCTGTCTCTAAATTTAGGAAACTTGGGTCCATTGTACAAGTGGTTTTTCAAAAGCATTATTCTCACACGGTTCTGTGCGGGAGATCATCTCTGTCTGAGAGACGTCAACAGTCTTGAGAGGGGAAACATCATTCTTAAAACACATTTTAAAATTACAAATATTGACTAGTATTCTAACACTTACTTATAGTTATCATACCAAAACAATTCAAAATCAATTTTAAAAAAATTGGTTTATGCCACATACTTGTACTTTCCAATATCTCTTCCATTACTGACAACAACAACATAATAACCCTATCCTCAGTCCTCGAACAACATTTAACTGCATGATCTTCAAACAGAAGGAAATTCCAAACAAAATTCCATTTTTTAAACAGATTTCTTACAACAACTTCAAAACTCATTCCTGTACCAATTGACATTTACAGCCATTCTTTCTGTACATGTTGCAAACTTAACAATCAAGTATTATTTTAACCTTATGGAAAAATCGATCAAGTTGATTTGCCAATAACAAAAATATATGATTACAACATAGATTTGAACATTCCTTGCCATCATAAGCATGACATGACACAAACATTTATAACAATCATATGACTTGATGGCAACTATCTTGTACCCATTTCCGAATAACATCCACCAAGCCAATAAAACATGAATTGAGAGTTTTGCACCAATACGAAGTATGAATATGGAGAACTGAATGTTGCACTTAATGGGACTTAAGTTTTGCATTTCACAAACAAATGTGAACACTGAACAAAAATGTAATTCCTTACAAGTGGGCAGATGTATGTTGTCTGAATAAATTGGAAACTCTGTGTGAGCCTTTATTGTTACTCAAAAGTCTATGGTAAATTGGAAAAGGATGCTTCCTAGGCTATATCCTACAACAATGGGGTTCCTGAGACTCTGATGACAGCATGAGAAAAATACTTGACACTTATATGTCTCTGTCAAAACAGATGCAACGTGAAACTTGCTGGGCGAAGTAACGACAATAATTATGACCAGAGTGTTGATTTCTTGAAAAATAACACGCATAAGTACATGTACATTAATCATGTCTATGGAAGGTAGTTATGGTAATGAAACAAAAGAAAAGAATGAAACTGAGAAAAAAAAAAAACACTTCAAAAATTAGACTGATACCTTCTTAAAACTTTTCATGGGAAAACCCGTTTCCCTCAGACATATAAGTTTAATATTAGGTGTGGCACTTATAATTGACAGGAAATTAAGAAAAAAACCCACTACCCAGAGGTGTGTGCAGGCATTTTCCCAGACTTGTTCAATAGGATACCAAGGAATATTAGTTTGGGTCTAGTCTGCCAAGAGATGTTTCTACAGGGCAATAGAACTGTAGACAGACTGTTTACTCTGTTGTCAAATCGCTGACTTGTGTAGCTCATAGGGTGACAGCTATGATAAACCCACCCATGTATCATGTGATCTTTACGCCTTGCAAGGGTGACCATTGGCCTTCCCTTAAAAAAAGCTCATCTGGGTTACAGCCATGTAAGCACTCAACTTAAATGACCTTGTCTAGTTGATACCTAAACAAAATGAAGAATTTGGGATATGTTTGCCAAACTTGGACCAGTAAAAACCATTTTCTGGAAGACATATGTTCACATTTCCTTGACCTTGTCCAGAAAAATTTCAATGCTTCATATATCAAATAGTAATGACCTTCAGAATATGCAGATAAGCTTCAAAAACAAACACTGCAATGATCCTCTCTGAATACATTCAGTGTCAATCAAGGCAAGTGTTTCTCTTGTGTCAGCCTACTACATCTGCCACCCGACATCACTTGCTTCTAAATTTTGACACAATCCAAAATTAGTGCCAATATAGATATTACTTCATATGATAATATCTAGCATCATCACATTTTAACTTTTCTTTAAACATTGACCACATTAATCAATTCAAACTGTTAAAATGAAAATGTATACTGTATTCCAGACCCTTCCACTGCTACTTCACGGCCACTTTGTAAAATAATCTTGAACAAGAGATTAAATTATGCCATTATGTAAATTTTTAAAAAGGGTGAAGTGTTAGAGACTAAATTCTCATTTTGCAGTAAAATCAAGTTCCCAACAGTTTACAAAGATACTCTACTTGTACATGTATTAGGGAAAGCAGTTTCTCTTTTATGTAATCAAATATCCATGGCTGCTCTTTAAATCAATTTCTGACTTAAGAGACAGGTGAAAACTTTGATAGTAAAGGTCATCTCAGTATATCTGTGGCTACTCAATTTACTATACTACTCTAGTTTAACCAAATAGATAGCTACATTCAATAAGGCTCGCGTAAACACCATAAGGATTGGCTAGCATTAACAAACTCCAGGGTTCCTCAACTTTGTATATATACAAGAAGCCAGTACAAGATTTTGGTTCTATTATTATATTGCGGTTTGACCGCACATGCTTGCGGTATGGACCAGTCTGACCCACAAAGACTTCACCGAGCTGAAAGTGTTTAGCACAGCTGGTCTCAGATCAACAGTTGTCTTACTCGCTCGGAATCCCATTACAAAAAGGTACCAATTAGGCCAGGATACAGACGCCAGTGGCACTCAACAAGAAGCCCTCCAAAAGAAAGATCAGGAGCCCCAGAGATAAAAGTGCATTCTCATATCATGTAATTTCAACATATTGTGTGGAGAACCACTCTGGGCACAAAATCCATACATGTCTAACAAGATACACATGAAAGTTTACTGAGACCTAAAATCCCCTGATGCTCTTTATTTCCTCTGTTTAATAGTTGTACCAAAAGATCAAACAAGAAGCCAAAGAAAAAAAGAAGATATGGGTAGAGAGACAAAAAAAAATAAAAATAAACAAGAAGAAGCGCTCTCTTTCCAACAACTTCATGAAGAAGGAGACAGAAACTGTTCAACAAAAAGTCAGACATTTTCACAGTTGATAGCTGTATGAACACGAAGTACAGGTATGTTAACTTTCCCGTCCACACTGGAGAAAACTTAGTTCAGTATTTAACTCACAAAATACATGATTAAATGATGATGATGGCATACATGACTTCTTGCTCACCAAACTATTAAACACCTTAAGGTCTACTAGCCAGTGATTGTCTCTATCCTTAACATAGTAAGGATACATATTTTATGTCCTATCATTTTTGTATATGTATTCTTTATATGGGTGTTGCCAAAGACTATCATACAAGTAGACTGTAGTCACAGTTTATTACAATTACTTGAGTACAGTGGAGTTCAGATCAGCATATATACATTTCCAGCAGGTAATTTATGTAAACCTACATTAATTTTTTTAAAAAAGCAGATTTTTTAAAAAAAATTTGAATTTGATTACATGATCTTTAAAACTTCCCTATTTCAAAAACTTCCAATAAGTCTTACCTTCAATGCAGATATATAACACATCACAAAGCAAAGAAAAATGCTTGATTTAGCACTTTACACTAGATATAGAAAGGATCCTTGTCATTCTTGAACTCCAAGAAGGCAAAACAATTTTCTGTGAGACTATTTCACAGGCTTTAGAATAGCTAAATGAATGATAGGCTTTTTTAACAGAGTTTCTCATAAATATTTTCTTTGTATACTCTATCTCTTAACTGCATTTACTTGCAATGCTTCCTTTCATGAAGTACCCATTCATTTCACATTATGAAACTTTAATAAGCCTAATGCTGATTTTAAAAATGAATTTACATCTGCATCCGTATGACTGTACTTCACAGAAACCTTTGAAAAGTAATTTGCACGTATGACAAAAACAACAGTTCAAATTCCATGATATTCTCTGTATTTCAACCATTAAGTTACCTTTCACTGACTGCACCAAGTTCCCTTTTCGAAACATAAACTTGGCACGAAGTGCAGACAGTTTTCCCCCTGTTATCAAGCACATGTCAGAAAGTATATAACCCATTTGACTTGCATAACACAAATTCTGGAAAATGTATACTCTAATCTAAGAGCAAAACTATCCTAGCAAAGAGCAGACTACATTATGACATCAGTCATGATAGGGACAAACCTATGAATAAATTCCAGATGTAAATAAATTTTCATTTGCTTTAAATTCATGAAAAATTGTTTGATAAATATTTGATTTCGCATTAAAATGATGAAGAGGGGTGAGCTTAATTTTGTATCAATAAGTTAAAACGCATTAACCAATGGGGTATTCCACGGTTTAACATATTTTTATACATATACATGTACTATAGTGTTTACTACCAGCTGCAGTGTGAGGTTATAGTTAGTCATCCCATAGATGATAAAAGGTTTGTATTTCGCAGTGTCACAGAAAGGAAAAAACAATCATGTTGATTTAGACAATTCTATACACACCAAAAACATGAAAATAGCTGCATGTGTACTTAAGCTAGCCTGCTAAACTTTAGAGTATTTACAGGTGATTCTTGGTACTCTCTTATCAAGTTCTTAGAATCTTTCTGGCAAAGATGTCGAGGTGTAGCAGACACCTGACGGGAGATTCCTAGCTGAACATCTACAGATCTTATCCATCTTGTGGCCTGGAAACGTGTTCTTGAGCACATACCTTGGATAGTACGTGATAGAGATCTGAAGAGAGCTTCTGTTCACTTCAGACAAAACTCCCTTGAGGCTTGAAGAACATGTGCAGGCACGGTTACCAAGACCTGCAGGCTAGTATCCTTCAGACTTTGAATTTTTGCTCTAATTCTCTGAAAGTCATCAGGTGCGATTACACAGGCAAAATTTTACATTGTACAACTCCCAATACTTGAAAGATACACTATACCTTTCTATTCATGCGCTAAAAAAAAAACCCTTCAAATTCAACCCCTTCCAGTCTAATGTAATTTGTGCAAAGATGTACAACTCAGAATATTCCAGCTGCTGTAGTATCTGAATTGTTAAATGTTTTGCAATGTAATCATTTTAGTTGGTCTAAATTATTAAAAACACCCATGCGTTTACTATACCCTACTTGTTTTTGTTTATCTGAGATGGGCCAAACAATTATTCACTATAAAAAGCAAGATTACAATATATTAACTATGAAAACAAGCACATTTGAATATGTACATCTGGGACACCCAAGGTTACCTGAGCTTGGATTACATGTCTGTGATACATAAGTCAAACATAAAGATGTCTAGCTTGGCAAGTGTTTAGAACA
The DNA here is from genome assembly GCF_032854445.1 of Liolophura sinensis. Lineage (NCBI taxonomy): Eukaryota > Metazoa > Mollusca > Polyplacophora > Chitonida > Chitonidae > Liolophura > Liolophura sinensis. Next base: position 47,932,828 of record NC_088301.1, on the reverse strand, counting down.
AAATAGAAGAGAGTTCCACATGGGCAACAACAACATCATGCTAGGATCTCAGTCTGGCAGTGGTGTGAAAAAAATGGCAGTGAATATCTACATATTTCAAACCACAAAGTACATAAGATGACTCAGACATGGAATCTCTTAATTGAACACAGGTATGAAGATATGAAACCATAATACTGAACTGTGCTTACAGTATAAGCCAATAAAATCTGCAGAGTAAATACATGTACATGGAACAATCAGATTAAATTAGCTTCAGATATATGTATATGCAGTTTTGTGAGACGGCCAAAAGCTGTAGAAATCAAACAATTTGGACAGTTAATGAATTAAAGTGATTCATGGAGAACATTACAATTTTTACTGCACAACCAAGGAAATTCATCAGAGGTAACTTCTACATTATCAAAATACATGCAAGTTTGTTTGCGTTTAGTTATTTGTAAAAAAATTGTATGTTATCATCATTCACCAAATGAAAAAAATATGAAGCTGTTATAAAGGGAGCTGAAATTAAAGTGGGAATGGCAGAGAGTTTACTTTCTGAAAATTTGTGTATGAAAGTATGAAGATAAAATGAAATCAAAAAAACGTACATATATCCATGAGTAGAAGGTAAGAAGGCTACTGGGGTATCTTCTAAAAATCAGATAACTGCAATGTATTAAGTCTTTATCTAATGGAGTCAAGAAAAGATGTGTATACCATACCCTAGCTCAAAATACACAATGACTTGATGTTGCTCATGTAAATGCGATTGTGTGTTGATTGAAACCGGTGCATGAAGCAAGATACTGAGGTATGAGATACATGTACGATTATAAAATGTCGGATGCTCAAATACATACACTGTATATATTGGAAATAATGGGAGTACAACTAACAATGTATATAAATTTCTCAGAAAAGCAATAACAACAGTTCAAAAATACATTAACAACAAAATGATTGTAAAAATAACACCATTCACATAAAACTTCCTTTGATGGTGACTGCACTGCAATCCATCTCAAGACGATGTTCAATTCCTACTTTAAAGTTTTATGGTAAAGCTTTATGGAGGGTTGTGATACAATTGTGCTGTTACAATGGGTCCAAACAATGTGCATATTCTGCAGAATCATAGCACCAATGGATGGTTTGCATTTTACTGAACATATTGACATGAAGACAAACACTGAATAGATGGCAAAAAAACAATTAAAGATAAGGGACAGACTTTATCCATATTTAATCTTTTTAAAGGAAAAGGCCTCTAAAAATTGAAAATAGGCATCACACAACAGCCCACTTAAATCTATGCCTAAATATACTTTCATTTATTTTTTTTAGATTTGGTGAAGAGAGGTAAACGTGTTCAAACGTATGGTGGCCTTTATCGACCAGACTGTCAGAGTTTCAGAACTCTCTGACGTTACAGGAAGTTTTTCGAATTCTCATCACAACACTGAAGGTTGGTATAGAGCATTTTACCCATGAGTACATGTAAATGATTAAGGAAATAATGTTCTCAAAAATTCTTATAAAGCCCACCAGAGAATTCAAATATCTGAATGCCTTTCAACATCTTTTAAAAAAAATCTAAAACAATAAATAAAAGTATTTTTGGCACTGTTTTTAGTTGTCTTTATGATGAACCTTACTTCACATTTTAGCTTTCTTTCACTTTAATGAAGAGACATAACGAGTACACAAAAAGCACTGTAATACTGAGCTTCAATATTTCGTACAAATGGGCGTTATTGTACATATACAGCATTCCAAATCAATAATGCTCAGATCTCATCTGATCTGCAATTTGGCAAGTTATAAACAATAGATATACATATCTTGAGAAAAAAAGCCTGAAAACCAAATTCTGACTCTCGAAGAGACTGGACAGATTTAAACCAGAGCAATACCTCTCGAACACAAAAAAACCAAGGTTATTATAATTTCATCCCACATGTATAGCATGATTTATAAAATACCGGTATCAGCAATTCCTTACAAGTTTTCATCAGTAACGCCTGCAATAAGGTGAAAATACCAACTCCAACCATGTGCGTGTGGTAGCAAAAAAGGATATGCATGAATTAACTGAGGTACAGGTAAACTGTGAAGTGATATTCCTTCTTAACCATAATTTCGAGGACGATAATGGTACAGTACCCGTGAGAAAGGATCGCTCCACCACTGCCTAGAGGCTGCCACCGGTGACCGACAGGCTCCTTGGCTGCATCTCAATTCTGATGAGGGTCTTTGTAATATATCACAGTTTGTATCTGGTAGCTTATGCCCATTCTGCAGCTGACACATCACCACCCTTCTCTTGACACCCTCCCCACAGGTGGCGCTGCACTGTGAGCACAAAGTCCAAGCATCATTCTAACACTGTTATCATTAATGTTTACAGCAAGGTACAATGTATAAAACAACACTATATTTGCAACAATAAATAAAGTAAATGATGTTTATATCATAAGACAATGCCCCTATCAATAGATAATGTCCATACTAATTTTTACTATATTTGATGTTGAAAACAACAGACATTGTCTTCATTGACAAGTAAAAGGTGCAAATGAAACCATGAAACCATGTAAATCTGATAATTTGCTTACATTTGTTTTTAATTTAAATGTACATGTTACAACTATTTCTGAACTGCAATTGAAAACAAAGTGTAGGTGTACAAATATCAACACAGAAAAAGCTGCACAATATACAGTACACTATAACAAATAGTTACAAGTGTACACTACATTGTTTCATTTTCAAATACCATAAAAGAAAACATGAACTTATCTAGTGACTTAGGAAGTGATGATTTTTCTAATATTTACTCTACTATATTTTGTAGATTGAAAAAAAAAAAATCATTCAATTTTTGGCAAAATCTTTCTCTAGCAAATATTTATGTAACTCTCATGGGGAGCATGGTTATAGTTATCAGCCAAACCACATTGACTTCACAAAGGTCGCATCTCACATGATGTTCCCACACGTATGCACAGCTTACCTGTCCCCATCTTCCATAGTTCCACCTAGGACAAGGCCCCTTGTTGCAATGTCTGGTGTCCTCTGGTTTTTCGGGTCCCCCACAGTGGTCGTTGTGTCCCTTCTTGTTCTGACAAAGCACCTGGCGCCGCTCCAAGCCCATTCCGCAGGTTACTGAACACTGAATAATACAAACACAGAGGTGCAGGCGCAGTTGCAGGAAGGGACCTATCTGCTTCTATAAAGACAGAAGCTTTAGCATCAAACAAAGCACATCTACATAGAACATACAGAAATGCAATGCTTGCCATGGCTCTTGTAAAAACAAAAACAGTACAGAAATCTGCTTAGATTCCCATAAAAGAAAAGAAAAAGGGCCCAAATATTCTTGGATTCACAACTATCTACACATGGTTTAGGGTATTTGAAGGTGAAATTCAACATTTTAATACAACACAATATACTCTTTTTCACATCACTGAAAGTATGAACATGCAATTAATTTCCAAATCAGGTGCACTTAAACCATTTGGAGCAATTGTTTCATGGTACTAGACTTTGACCATAACTTCATTCCTGCAAAATCAAGAATCCATTTAGATTCTGGTAAAAAAAATGACAAAAATGAATGCCAGTGTCAGGTAACACCAAAACAGATATTATAATAATAAATGTTGTACGTATTTGTTTCTCAAATCTGTCAAATGTGCTTGCTATAATGGCTATGATATATATTAGCCCAGGACAACTACTATTTCTTAAAACCTGTTCTCATTTCTCTGACTAGAAACTGTGGCCCTATGAGCACTGTCAACTGATTTCAGTCACCAAAGAATCTATAAACAGTGAATGCAGGAGCCTACAGAAGTGAAAGTTCATGGCCACCTGCTGGGTTTGAAATCGTACCTTGGTTAGGAGGAATACACCTTACTCACTTAGCAATGCCCTGCTTCCTGATGCAGCAGAATAGAAATATTTGTAAATGTGTAGTTTGATGAAGCCAGGAAATGATTCTGATGTATCACACAAAAACCAAAAAGTTTACCAACTAACCTCAGTCCAGGGCCCAAACCTCCATTGGTTAGGATCTCCAGGGATACTGTTCCTGGCATTGTCCAGGCCTATGTCCTTCTGGAAGGTGCAATCGCCATGGGTGCACTTGCGTTCCGCTAGTGGTTTACTGGTCAAGTCACAGTCCCGGTCAGTAGTCATCTGCTGTTCAGCAATCAGACAGGCCACGTACCTAGTCTGGAGGCAGTCTGCTGAGCACTGCAACCAACAAACCATGAAATGTCAAGAAAACCGATTTATAGTCATTAGGGCTCATTGATCTGCTTTCACGTTTGATGCGCATATGCGTGTATGCCATGCATAAAGCTGCTCTGAACACTTTCTGTCTTATCCATGATAAACTTTCACGTCTGTTCTCCTTTACACAAATGGTATACAAGTTCTTCTAGTCAATTTCACATTAGGTGTCCCTATGTATAGTACCAAAAGTCTTATTTGTTTCATGCAAAGTTTAGAAGACACCACAAATAATTGTTGCGTTCCACCACATCTGTTACTATTGCTATGACACTATACATCCAGTTTTCATGGTTACGATGAAATTCTTTAAAAATGTAACTGATAAAAACACATTTCGCAAATTTTAAAATTTTCATTGAAATTGTTAAATAGTCTCCTTAAGTTTGTTTATTAGACATCTGATACTTAAGTCTAAAATAAATTTGCTCTACATTATGACAATTCTTGTGACTTCAATGTACTTTTTAACTATGACTTTATACCTCCCCCCATTCTCCTGTCCTCCAATTCCCACAGGGTCGTAGTATACATTTTTGTTTGGCTTCTGGTTTGGTCAGTTGGGAACAGAATGAGTCCATCCTGCGGTCACCACTCTCATCAAAGCATCCTACAATGCGCTTCTGTGTGCCCTCCCCACACGATACTGAACACTGGGAAGCAAGAATAACCAGGTCATCCATGATAAAAAAAAAGACAAAATCATTAGTTAAGACAAGGAGTGAAAAGAGGCAAAACAACTTAGAAATGATAGCAAGGTTACCAAACTGAAATCATGAATTTTATAACTGATGGTAATTAATATGCACCAGAGCATCAGCGATGGAACATCTCCCTTGATTCATTGTGCTTTATATGCTTGTAAAACTTCAGGTCAATTCATGCTGTACATTTAAGACACCACTCCTAACATTATATTTAACTTTGATAGTAATACACAATACATTACACGAGGACCTTGGTAGTTACGGTATTTAATATGCACACACTGAATCAACGATGAAATACCCCTCCTCCCCGCTCTGTGCTATTGTGCCCTACATGTGTGCAAACCCTGATTTCAATACCTGCAATACTTTTTAGAAATACCCATTCTATCATTTTCTTTTACACTGATTCAAATACATAATACAGTAAATCAGGCATTCAGTAATTTACAGTATTTAATATGTACACATCGAATTAACGATGGATTATCCCCCCAGTGTTATTGTGCTTTACATGTGTGCAAACCCTGATCTCAATACTACCTGTACCTTTTAAGATACCACCCCTAACATTTTGTTTAACATTACTTTCCCTGTTATTGGATGCCGACACTAAAACTGACACAAACTAAATGTATGCCTGTACTTTGTACAGGTGAGCTAAAAATGCTATTTAAACTTTGGCCATTACACTCTTTAAATACATACATACATCTGGTCTACAATCTTTAGAATGTATGTTTGCTTGGATTTTAATATCATACTTGAAAATGTTTCAGCCATATTCATATACTGTGTCTTCTTGTGGAAGAGAGAGTGCTGCTGCCCCTGAAGTACCAGACATGACACCCCAGCCTGTCATATTATACTGACACAAGCAGTCCTGTTTTCATTGCTCTAACGCTCAGTGGGGAGCACTAAGCAGGGTAGGTTTGATCCCAGGTCTTGATGTAGAGGCGGACACTCCAACCGTAAGGCCACTAAAGTGGTCTTTGGAGTGGATTTATCTCAAATTATTGTCAGCAACAAATCATAAGTAAATTTGACAGTGTTCAGAAAGGCCTTTATAGAGACTATGGGTTCCATTCCCACTACTGAGAATAACAATGGAGTTCCAGGTGTGAACACGTGTGAACACCTTTCTGGAAGTTTACATACATAATGCTTACATACATAATTTTATTATTATTATTTGTCATTTCATTTGTAGTTAATTGTATTGGTGGGGGGATTGTACCAAACTCTACAAAACAAACTAAGAAAAAGATTCTTCATTTGTTTATTATTTATTCATTTCACAACTCAAAATCTTTCTCACCAAAATGACAGAAGTCCAGTTTTCAGGTATAGAATTCCAGTCAATGGGTGGAGATACCTTGCCAAGTTCCTTCTGTCAATCAGTACTCCGTATGTCTCATGGAGAGTACATTCTGCTTACCTAATTCTTTAAAATTTCTTTCAATTAATTGAATAACTGAAACTTCACATCTGTGACTCATGGATACTGCATTTAGAATACTATCTTACCGGTCCCCATCTGCCATTGAACCAGCCTGGACAAGCCTCCAGATTACAGCTGGAGCGAGGAGAAGGACGCCGCCGTCGGTCACAGTAATTCCCACTGACCTCCTTCCCACCCTTTTTGCACATGACTGTTCTGTACCGCTGACCAGTACCACAGGTTTTGGAGCACTACAACACAACAAGAGGGATTTGGTCAACTTCAAGCAAAGGCTCTACAACACAACCATTCTGGGACACTTTTCTTCACGATTGTATATGAAATTATCTGAATGGTGGTTAACACCATACTCAGGAATATTTCAAATGTACGGTACCAACCAGCAATATGTTGGGAGGAAACAAAGCAGAGCCCGCAGGAAATCAATGACCATCTGCGGATTGCTGTCAGAAGTTCCCACAGGTGACCGGCCAATGTATATGAAGAGGACCTTTGAGAATGGCACCTAATCTGAACAATAGTTATTTTATTCATTTAATAGTTGTTTAAAGCCTAATGATGACAAAACAATACTTATTTTATTTATCTAACTGTTAAAAAAGCATACAATGATGAAACAAGCACCTTCAACAATGGTAACGCCTCTGCTCAATGTATGTTTCACATAGACTTTGAATCAACTTTTACCAAACAAAATGACTGAAGCTAAGATTTGATTTAAAACCAGTTTTTACCCACCTGGGAACCCTTTTCACCTGGTCATTATTAAAGTAAAAAAATAAGGTATTTTTAGAGACAAATAAATATTATAAAAGATTTCTTTTGGTGTTGAAGCTTTCATTTTTCTAGACATATATCACCTTACCTTCCAAACATACCTGAAAACATCTTTCTAAGATCAATAGTATTCTTAGAATCAGGCAATTGTACAGCTTGGTCTTCGGTGAAATTTTTACAGGTCATTTACAGTATTACAATCACAGTGATTCCCACTAGCATTATACTGACCGCTGTCCATTCTCCAATGGTCCACTCGGCACAGGGGTCCTGGTTACATGGTTGAGACACCAGTTTCTCCTCCCTACAGCTCCGTTCATGAGGTACCACATTGTTGTTCTCATCCACACAAGTTCCATTCCTCTTCTGCTCTCCTCCTCCACACCGTTTTGAGCACTAGACAAATATACAAGGGTTCAATTTCCTAGAAAATGTAGTTACATGGACACTTTACCTGAGGTATAATACTTATCTCAGAATATGTATCTCTCAATACAAATCCCCTATTATGTATTCCAAACCGTCTGTGCCCCAATCACAATGTTATATTTTAGTGTAAGACAATGTATATTTCCTATACATTATGCACACATGGTCCCAAGAACTTGTATACGAATAGATGTAGATATATTTGCAAAGATCCACATTTCTGCAAGTTTTTACATTTTAACTATTTTTGGCCGTAATCATAGTATAATTTTTGTAGTTCACTTTCCATCAATGATCAGATATTACCTGCCCAACATGACAGTGACTGGTACTGAGTAAGAAGACTGAAGAAACTATGAGGCACACATAATCATGTACAAATGTAACACCAGTATGATGAAAGAGAATAAGGTTTTTTACTGCTTTCTTACTTCTGTCCATTTTGTGTATCTCCAGTGAGTGGCGTGGCACTTCCCAAAACAGCTGATCACTTCATCTGGTCTGTTTGGCATACCATGACAATGCATCTCATCCACAATCTCTTCTTTTTTACCTGTGGATTTGATACACCTTACCAACTGCCTCATGTGACCAGATCCACACCTGGAATCACACTCTTCACGGTACACCACTTTCCACCTGAAATAATAAAAACACATGTTGACATTTAATTACATGTAATTATTAATTCGCAAAAAGACATACAAAGTGCAATGTTTCTCGTCCTACTGGAATTCACAAGCATCAACTTTCCGTATGTCTTGCATAGACAACTGGCCAAATCATTCTTGCACCAGCTTTCATTCTTTCAATGGTAACCTACGTATAAAGGAAATCCTGCTTAATTCAACTGCCATTCCTTTTTATCCATTTATACCACTGCCAGTGTCTCTTGATTTCTTTTCCATAGCTCTATATCCAAATATGTCTACTGAACAAAAGAAAGAATGTACAAAGAACACATTTTAGATAACATGACAATTTAGATTAGATTACATAACAACTTACATACTATGACAATTCAGATTACAGAACAATTTAGAATACATGACAAAGAAATTCTACAGGCTAAATACTAACCCCAAGGAGCAATGTCTGTTGCATTTGGCTGAGGATTGTTTGGGTTTCCGTTTGTCTTTGCACAGGTCATCCGACACAACAAGTTCATTTTCCTTATGTTCACATATGATTTTCCTTTTCTTGCGACCTTAGGAAAAAAATAAACAAGACTGGCTAATAATGTGTTCACAGGTTGAACAATAGAACTCATAACTTGCACCAAACAGATTTCTGTACAAATAAGTTAAAGTGCTACTTCAGAAACAAGGTAGAAATGTTAAATAATATGATGGAAACACCATGGAACAGAGCTAACATCATGTTTCAAAAGGATTTATGCTAAATAAAACTATTCAACTTCTATGGCTGAAAGAGTCCTAAAAAAAACAAATCTTGCGACAATGTCCGTAAAATTTGCCTGCTGTTACATGACAATATTCCTTCATATCAGACAATCATGCAGATATGAAGTAAAGCAATCCTGTAATCACTTACAAAGCATGCATAGCATTATTTGTGGCTATATGTCATAGGTGGGTGAGGCCATGTGTTCTGGCATGATGTCACACAAGGCAAAACTGTTGTTTCCATATTACCCTCCAAAATTTGCATGAGATGTTTCATTACACTGCCATTTTTTACGATTTAAACAATTAATTCAGATTCAATCTTTATCATTTCACCTAGCTTTTAAAATATAGAGATTTAGACCGCTCTTTAAACTAGTTGTACATTATCTCATACACACTTCAAAATTTCACACTACATTAGTAATTTTATACATTTCTCTAACTTAATATGTGAAGAAGGAAAAGAAACAAAGTAGATTAGTTTAATCATAATAATGGAACTCAGAAGTAATCTAAATAAATTGATCTGAACTAAAATTTGTAAAGCTGTACACAAAATCACAAAAATTTTAGATCTGAAGTTTTGCCAAGATGACAGGCCAACTGACCTTGACAGACATGTGAGCACGCTTCCCAAGGTCCTTTCCTGTTCCATTCAAACTCTTTGGCTTGACCAACTGAAACTGTGTAGGAATACCTGATGTCTGGAGGGTACAACTTTCCCACTGACAGCACCTGTACAGGTAAACACAGGTAGACCTCAAACCGCTAGCAATGAATTAATACATGACACAATACAACATGAAAACAATTTAAATCAATGGTTTTAATTTAATTTATTGCACATTAAGAAATTCCCTAAATGCTCTAAATAAAAGTTTAAGCTTAAAGTTTTACAAAATTAAAGTTTATTTTATTATTTTTAGCACTATAAAAATCAAGTGAAGCATCACTTCCTCTTTCTCTTACCATCAGGATTAAGTCTTCTTGCAACATTTTTGTAGCGTTGATTCTCTCAACTTCAGTATCCGATCCGCTGTATTCAATGGTAGCACCATGAGCTTTGATGTGCCGCTTAAACATACTCACAATGTAATTCCCATTGAGAATATATTCCATTTCAGAGTTCATCAAGACTGCAAAGAAATAAATGCCAGGGTTAGTACTCATGTTCATGTCCCTGACAATCCTGGGTGACCATGTTCTTCCCAACCCTAACAATCCTGGGTGACCTTCTCCCTCCATATCCTGTTTGACCCTGTTCTTCCAAACACTGACAATCCTGGGTAACCCTGTTCCTCCAAACCCTGACAATCCTTGGTCACCCTGTTCCTCCAAACCCTGACAATCCCGGGTAACCCTGTTCCTCCAAACCCTGACAATCCTGGGTAACCCTGTTCCTCCCTACAATGACAATCCTAGGTGACCCTGTTCCTCCAAACCCTGACAATTCTTGGTCACCCTGTTCCTCCAAACCCTGACAATCCTAGGTGACTCTGTTCCTTCCCATCCTGACAATCCTGGATTACCCTGTTCCTCCCCACAATGACAATCCTGGGTCACCCTGTTCCTCCAAACCCTGACAATCCTGGGTGACTCTGTTCCTTCCCACAATGACAATCCTGGGTGACTCTGTTCCCCCCCACAATAACAATCCTGGGTCACCCTGTTCCTCTCCACCCAGACAATCCTAGGTCACCCTGTTTCTACCCACAATGACAATCCTGGATGTCCCTGTTCTTCCCCACCCCGACAATCCTGGGTGACCCTGTTCCTTCCCACATTGACAGTCCTGGGTGACTGTTCCTCCAAACCCTGACAATCCTGGGTGACCCTGTTCCTTCCCACAATGACAATCCTGGGTGACTCTGTTCCTTCCCACCCTGACAATCCTGGGTTACCCTGTTCCTCCAAACACTGACAATCATGGGTGATCTATTCCTCCACACTGACAATCATGCGTGACCTATTCCTCCCCACCCTGACAATCCTCAGTGACCCTGTTCCTCTAAAGTCACACAATCCTGGGTGACTCCAATCATCCCTTCCCTGATAAACCTAGATGACCCCAATCAACCCCTCCCTGATATGCCTCCATGATCCCAACTATCCACTCCCTGATACACCAAATATAACCCAAACCATCCCTATCCTGATAAACCTAGATGACCACAACCATTACCTCCCTGATACGCCTCCCAACTATCCACTCCCTGATAAACCTGAATGACCCCAACCATCCCTATTCTGATAAACCTATTTGACCCCAACCATCCCTATTCTGATAAACCTATTTGACCCCAACCATCCCTATTCTGATAAACCTATTTGACCCCAACCATCCCTATTCTGATAAACCTATTTGACCCCAACCATCCCTATTCTGATAAACCTATTTGACCCCAACCATCCCTATCCTGATGACACCAACCAGCTCCTTCCTGATAAGCCTCTATGACCCCAACCACAGCCTCCCTGACAAGCCTACATTACACCTGATGATGAGCTTAGATGACCTCAACCATCTTCACCAATACAATTCCCAGTCAACCTGTTCTTCCCAACCCTGAAATCCTCAGTGACCCTGTTTCTCCTCTCCCTGACAATCCTAGGTGACCATTCGTAATAAGCCCAGAGGACCCCAACCATCACCACCCTGACAATTGTTGAGATTCCATGCATCGCCATCTTGACATATCATTGTAACCTCACTTATCCTTACACAACACCACATTACATTATATGACCTGATGTCATTTCCCCCACTCTTATTTTTCCAAATATTTTGCCTATCTTCACCACGAGTAAAATCTCTAATTCTCACCCTGACCTCCATTAATAAGGCCTATACTTACCCAAGTAGTTGTCATCATCCTTCGAGTGTCCATAGCCAAACTGTCTGATATCAATATTTAGGGAACCACTTGGGATCTTTGTCACAAAGTTGTAACCTTGATAAAAATAGGAGACAGTCCATTACAATCCAAAACCAAAGATCCAAAAAATCCAAAAACATAGCTAGAGTACATCCCCCTCCTTCCACGCTATTTTCACATCCTTCTTAATATAACAGTTTACCACATTACATTATAATGTGAATAAGATGAACCACCTTCATCGCGACAAACAACAACGAGAAAAAACGTGACAGTACAGAACCAGAAACCCACAATACTTTTATGCTGCAAATGTGCAACATCTTGACAAATAACAAATATTAACATAAATATACCCCTAAGAAGATCTGTACCTCCATGACAAGCTAGGCAACTCACCACCAGCAATACATGCTCGAAACCCAGTGTGGTCGGCCAAGTTTTAGCATTAGAATCCTACATTTTACTTCTCAAAGATATCTACCAAACTGATATCCAATGAGAAGGTCCAGCAGACAAATAGTGCGGACGATCCAGCAGAACTTACCATACTTAACCTTGTTAAATGTACCAGCCACAGTCTTACAGGAAGAGCTGTCACCCCCACATACGCCACATTTGTCACGTTTCATGTCAGATCCAAGTCTGTTGTCACAGCCAGCTTTCTGAGAAAATACAACAATTAAAGTCATCAATTTTCATATTTGCAAGATAAAGAAGTTCACTGTTCACAAGCCATTCCATCAATTCAAAAGTTTTATGAGGTAATGTGCATAATGTTCCTTGTGAATTGCCTAGAAAATTGCTCCATACATTGCAACTGTCACATTGATACATGCAAAATAAACATTTACTGAGTCTGTAATGAGCACTTTAGAGACTAACACTGGAAATAGGTTAGTCTTCCAGGTGCTACACCAATGTTTATTATTCTTGTTGAATTTGTAGTAAGTGAAAGTGGACTACTAATATAGACAGTAGAAACAATTTTTGTATGTTACCAAATGTTAACATACATCAGCACTTGTTTGTTGAAAGATACCATAATAATTGATCAGATGGCTAAAATGGCTGTTTCAGTGTAAATGTTAGGCCCTTGACCAATGAGGATGTGTGTTCAAATAAAGCACTCGCTCCTTTGGATGTGGTTTTGAGTCAGAAGATTATCAGTTGTGATTTACTCTGATTTCCTCCACCCATCAATGTCATATATGTGAAAAATTGTTGACTATAGCTTCATGTGCAAATATAGATAGATATAAATAAATAAATAATAGTGTAAATATCACTCACTCTGCATTTACCATTGACACAAATATCAGTAGTGTCTGGCCAACATTTTGTGCCATCAATGACCTTATCATCCAGCTGGTAATATGCACTACTGGTAGATGCTCTGCAGAACAGCTTACATACATCTTTCAGCAAAACTGAAACAGAAAGTTTTTGCCTGGATAAAAATTTTAGCCTGAAAAGAATTTATAGGAGTTTCCCAGTAGTGGATTCTGCTGTTTAATAATTCAGGCCAAATTAAACTGTTTTAACATTCCTGTTTTCATGGGAAATCACTGTTGAAATGTCCTACAAGTTTGTATATTATCAAGGAGACAAAATTAAACTGTGCATCAAGAATCTATTACATTCCTCCACTCTATGCATGCTGGGTGAGCTTTGCACCAACGTGGAGAATAATTGCAGGGCCAGTAGGCTAAATAACCTTAATGAGACAGTAACGACCAGCTTAATTAACTCAATATGTTTATTACTACCTCCCACTTGAGATATTAGGTGGTGACAGGCTAACGGAATATAATTCCCTCCACATAATTTTCATTAAATCTACTGTTAAGAAAACTAATATACGTCAAATCTGCTAAATTAAAAAATGACCCTCCTTCAATGTTATATGTGTTGACTGTAGCCTAATAAAAACCAGACAAGCAGACAGAGTAAAACTGGGCTATACTGATAACAGGAAGCTTAACTTGTCAGCAACGGAGCTGGAAAGGGGATAACAAAAATTCAAACATAGAACACTTACTTCCTGAATACTTGGGCACCCAACTAACATTTGGAGGTAGACCATTAATACTGAATCTTCCATTAAACTTAGAACACTGCTCCTCTCGGAAATCCATTTTGCTGGGTGGGCAATTCTGACAAAAGAACAATGAATATTTATAAAGTTATATATCAAAAAACAAATTCATTGTTAAAATCAATACAAACCACATGTATGTACATGTAAGTAAGGTGTCTATGAAAAATGAAATATTGGATAGATTTACAAATATAACACTATCACATAACATATAACAAAACAGGGACACTAAAGATCAATGTCAGACCAATGTATAGATGTATAAATCAACATGAAATGAAGCCATTATTGATCAGACATCTGAGAATCCATCAATAAGTAACAACAGACAGAGTTATGTCCCTTACCTTGATATTGCAAGATTTGTACTTCCGTCTTTTCCCCAGGCAATACCTGCCTCCATTCTGAGGCCTGGAAAAGGAGCATGAAGGAGAAAGGTTAGTAGGAAAGTAAGCAAACAGAAAATATCAAACTAAAAACACGAAAAGCTTCTGTTCCCCATCTGCTCTAAATGTTTTCGGCACTTCAGACAAATATAGCTCTGTAAAGTGCATATGTGTACGATTAAATAATGGCTACACCTGTACTTTGCACCTGTCCTTCCAGTCATCTCTGCTACATCTGTTGATAGCTGTTAAGAAGTCAGGTATTTTGGAAGATATTAGTTTGTCTATTAATGATCACAAGAACCAAGTTTAATCTACCCAACACAGTCGATAACCAGTGCTCTTATTTAGCATCTGTAACAAAAAAAAAATACATACAAAGAATGTTACAGAATAGTTTTGGCGATAAGTGCTTGATTTTACACGAGTGAAGCAATGCCGTTCAACCAAACGGTCAGCACTCACGATGGGTTATTGCAGAAGCGCTCAGATGTCCGGATTCCTCCGCCACAAGGTCGAGAGCAGTTCCCATATTTGTGCCATTTGCTCCAGCCTCCATCAACCTTTCGCAAAGTTTTGTTCTGGACACACTTCCCTTTATTGCACCACTATAAAACAACACGTAAATCTGCCTGTTAAGAATCTCCATTCTCATATGCATTGATTTAAAAATGTTTTCCTTACAAATACATTGTTTCATACAATGTTCACATTTGTATAAGAACTGTCTAATTATTTCTCCGAAAATGGAAAGTCTTAATGGATGAATAAGATCAAGCTGCTTTCACCATTCTTGGTGTCATGTTTTTGACATTGTTTCCGCCAAGATCTAATGATACTGGAATGGCTTTTGCATATTCTTTGTCAAAACTTAGTGTATCTTACATTTATGGTGTATATAAAAGCAGTACAAACCCTGTTTGGGCCACACTTTGTCCCCTCAGCCCAGGCCATGTGTTGAGTTCTGCACCCCTTGGACAGCCCATAGCGACTTGTGCACCATAGACGCTTGCAGGACGGCTAGATACATGCAACGAACAAAGAACATCATAATGCCCTTAGTAATTTCTGGTACAATGTTAACACATGTACCTGAAGACAATAAAAGACTCACTGCAGGGAGAGCAAAACAAGAGCACTGCTGACAAAGTGATATAATTGACACATACATGGTCACACAGTAAAACACAATCTCATGTCCATTTACCTCAGTTGCAGTTTTATTTTAACTGTTCAGATAAATGCTTAATCAGTAGCAAATTACACACTCACTAGCACCATGGCTTAAGCAGAATTAGGTAAAAAATAAAAAGGCAGTGGTGTTAACTGCAATTTATTAAACATCACTGGGCTAGAATAACTCAAAATATGGTGTCGTCACCATATTTAACATATAATAACATTTAAACAATGCAAATGGACAACAAACATTCTAGCTCCCTTAACTTCAAGGCTAAGTACATTGCCCTGAATAACACTGAGTGCACATTTTCTGATTTTACAGGAGCAGCTTATTGATTAAAGGAATCAACTAACAGATGTTATGTTTCTATTTTCACCTACACATCATGCTGTATTCAAACGAAGTCAGAATTCATACACGAATGGAAAAAATATCTCAATATATCTGAAAAGTTTTCAAAACACAGTACTTAACTTTTAAAACTGTAACTGTGACACTCTGTACAAAACAAGGCCTCTTGTCTTACAGTTTCATCTTATATGTAGTGTGGCCACAACACAAAATTCTAAATCCCAGGAGAATAGCACGTAACTATATCTGATCCTGGACATCATTGTCATCAGGCTTGTATACATGTATAACAAGGCTTATCAAAAGCCTCGGGTAGCTTGAGCGGTTAGACATGTCAGCAAATGATAGCAACTGCTAAACAAAACACTATGAAGCCAGTTCACAGATGTATTAAGAAAATGTGACCCAACCCTCAAGACATACCTGTAACCTTGAACACAACAGACTACAATAAAGCGTAAATGCGTATACATCTACATGGACACTCCCAATCCAAGGTTAGCCAAAAAGGTCAAACCTTGCATTTTCACACAGGCAGCAACACCAGTTTCCCACATCATCACAATCACTCACTCAAGTTTTTCATGGAGAGCTAAAAAGAAGTCTAAGCAAAGCAGCCTCTTCTATCTTTTCCCACTGAACTGGTAACATTTAACATGGCCATTTTGTCAATATATTCCAGGAAATGTATGCTATACTTTTTTGCATTTCCAAAGATCTCATCATGATTGCCACTAAAACAGTACAATCAAGCACAGTTCTTCACTAATTTGGCAACAAAAAACATCTACTGGCTCCTGTTTTAACCATATCTGTGCCACAATATGGCTGAAAAATTGTTGTTGGGGTGAAAAACCATAATCATTCATTCATCAATCTGGCAATAAAAACATACATATACGTGTAACAGTAGTGCAGATATCATGGGAGACTTACCATATAGGGACACACTTTAGAGCCAGTTCCAAAGAGTAGCTCACACTGTTTATCAACATTGTACAGCTCGCCCGGACTGTGCCATCGAGAAACCTTCCGCCGATACTTTTTTCTAGGTTTATCAAGAAGGCATTCCGCTACACCTGCACTGCACAAAAGAGAAAGAGGATGGAAGTGTCTCAATAAATATGACCACAAGGCAGTGTGTTGAAAAACATGACCTCAAGTCGATGCATGACCCTATGATGCAGTGTCTCAATAAATACAATATACATGTGAAATCACTGATACTCCTCTTAAAAGATGTATTAAACCTATCAATAGGTAGCAGAATGGAATACCTATAACAAAAAATACATGTACTAATGCCTTTGGAAATGTGGCTGTTAAGTATGTTTACAACTTGATACCATTTGTATTGAGGAATAATCCCTAATGCAGCTTCATGCACCAAATTGATACTGATCTAGTTTTATCTATTCCAAAACTAAAGCATTATTATTTTTCATTTTTACATACACTTCATTAAAAGTGTGTAAATGGGACCAAGGTCATCAATAACAATATGTTTGTTGGACTATAAAAAGATGCCCTGGTCCAAAAGTTTTATTGGACTTAAAATAGAATTTTTTATTTCTGTAAAATACCTTCATTAGTCAATATAATAAGAAAAACAAAATTCCTGTCTGATCTCCGCTTTGTGTTAGGGACAGTTTACGCTCTACAGCAGATCAGTGTCCCTTTACCATTAGCAATTACACTCTAATTCTCTACAAAATTACCTCCCCCTACTTTCAGTAGATGAAATAGAATTTATAAAATAAAGAAAGTTATTTTAAGTTGAGCATTCATGATATTTATTTATTTATTTATTTATTTGATTGGTGTTTTACGCTGTAACATTCATGATAAATTGGTAAGATTAATAGCCTTGAAATAGTATCATTTAATCACTCCTTATAGATTATATATATATATATATATATATATATATATATATATATATATATATATATATATATAGATGTTAATTAGCTTTAATTACAGCAAACTTTAACACAGCAAGGACAAATGATGAAAGAGTTTAAGATGTTTTTGATGACAAATGTAAGGTTTTATTTCTAAAACTGTTACTTCACTTGGACAAAAGAGATACATACAACCTTAAATTGCCAATTCAAGCATGGCAAATGTCCCCATTTTTGGTGGCAATTTTAAGTGACAAAAAGCAATCAGATATCTGACAAGCATGTGTTGAAAGACATTATTAAATAGAAACTTCAAGTGTCTCAAAAATGTTGGGAAAAGTTGTACTTATACTATTAATTAGCAGTTTGGTTTAATACGCCAAGAAAATTATTTACTCACTCAACAAATTCTGAGAGAAGATGAGCGCTGCATTCGGACCACGACCATGGGCTGGTGTTGTAGTCTAAGGTTGGAGCCATGATGTGAAAGTTGGTGGACCCTTGTTCATGAAACTCTGAACATTTCACATCATCGTCATGAGGTAAATTAAATCTGAAACCAAACAGAAACAAGATTTCGGATTGTTAAAAGATGCGACTTACTGTCATATATGCATCTATCAAAAATTAACAGTATTAGAGGTGTGGCTCAAACTTATCTACAAATATATATGGTAGAATATGGAAAATGGCAATCCAATATGAAATATTTATGTAAAGGTGAGATACATGATCACCTCGGTTCTGTGTGTATCAGCAGCTGGAGTAGCAGCTGCCCAGACACACAGTCATACATATTTATATACTAGATAATTTACTAGCCTGATTACAAAATCTGTATCCATGAACCCACCAAAAATGGAAACTGGACATGCAAAATAATGGGAGAAGTAACCCCAATAAGGACAGAGTTACATAGATCTACCAACAAAATCACAAAATCACAGAAACAAAAATCACAAAACTCCCTCAAGTTAGGTGTATAAAACTTGTTCAAAGCTTTAATTATCTTCACTTGAACCCTACTATTGCAGCTGTACATTTACATGTAAAGGGGTAAGGACATACTTCAAAAGACATGTTTATATCCTTAGGAATATTGTACCTGTCAGAAATGACAAATGTGTACTGACCTAAGGTTATTTTGATGTTAAATGCTCCAAAATCTAAAGGCAATTTCCAAGCTACATGTGATTCTAGTGGAATTTTTTATGACATGAATCCTTTCAAGGCCACACTGTGGATTTTGACACAGCTGGGTAGGCCTAGTGCTTTACACACTCATGAAGTCAACAACCAGAATTTAAAACATAATTTATGATGATGTCAAATTCCACTTGCATCTTATGAAAATTCTATTTACTATTATACTATTACACAGGGCAGCTCAGTTTGACAGGCCATTCTAAAGAGTCTTCAACAAACATAATAAACATGAAAAGAAATAAGAATCATGAACTATTCTACAATAGCAAGTATTAATACTACAGGGAAGTAAACTATTAGAAATATTTATTCAGAATAAATTTCAGTAAAAATTTTATACATTTCTGACCCATATGGATAAAAGTTATGAAATTTAAAAATTTTATGACTAACTTTTATTTTCTTAAAGCAATTTGATATAAAGATGTATGACTGGATATCTAAATATGGATCAGTTTAAGACAATTTAAGGCAGCAGTTGTTGCCCTACTTTCTCAACCTTTCATTTTTTATCTGATTTTCAAAACAAAACTACACTGGTTGAATTGGCCAATAGCCAGGCTTTCCCAAACTGTAATTTTATCAGTTTACACAGAATAATGCCTTCAGAATATGATAGAAAAAACACTTTGCAAACATGCAAAATGGTTGAAGAATTACACTAGGTTTCTCATTAAAATTGCGGTGACCCTCAACAAGAAATTAGCACATTGCCTCTGCCAGCAACACAGTAGGGAGGGAATTAGAGGGGAAGCCTTGTGAAGGGATCCGCTGGGACATTATAACTGAACACAGCTGTAAAGAGTATTACTCACATATGTCCTAATTCATGAGCTATTGTATAGGCTGCACTTAGACCATTGTCTTCTATGATAGCACAGCTTCGTTTTCTATCACAAATTGTTCCCAATTCAGCAAGACCTGGAAAAAAAAAAACAAATAGAAGAGTTAGTGAATTGCTCAGCATGAGAATGGTAAGCACAGTCGATGATGAGGTTGTCAAGAACAACATTTGGCAACTGGTGCAAGATAAGCCATTCTTATTAATAGCCCCTCTCTCAGTGATGCCCTAGCTTAGCATTTTTCTCCTGTCTTCGCACATCTGGTATGAGGAGCTCACATTTATGAGTTCATCGCATATCAGTATATACAGAAAAGCACAACTCATCTTGAGAACATGGCAACTGAATGTAATCCAAATAACCAAGTCAGTTTTTCTGTGATTAAATTGTCACTACACCTTTCAGGATTTTTTCTTTTGAAGGTATTGTCACATTTTACAGCACAGAATAGAAAATATATGCATTTAATTAAGAATTTTGGGTTACGCTCCTTACTATGGTTACACAATTACATAAGAGCTTGGCAAATTACCAGTCCTATTTCAAGGGGAATGGTTGTAGTGTGGCTTCACTGGAGTCAGGTTAAACTGACTTTGGTGCCTGTACGTAGCTTTGGGAGTAGCTGTTAGTCCCCCATGCACATTTAAAACATCAACCATGCATGCAGTGATAACCGGCAGATTCCTGATCAAAGAGATGCTGTCTATGTCATGTTGGGTGCTCTGATCTTAACTCAATCATTCCATGGACCAAAAAGTACCGGTGCAGCATGGTAACTGTATTTTGTATCATAGTGAAAATATGACATCAGTTTAAATGAAATTTCTCACAGTGCAGTGACTACAAGGTGCAAACCTTTGTAAACATATTAGTAACAATATTTCTCCATTATAGAGATTATACAACATGCATTTGGATAAAATCACATTGCTCCAAATTGTACACATACACTCTCACATACAGCCTAATATTTCACACTTTACTGGATATATTGCATGGTTTCAGATGAATTTTTTTTCCAAGTTGTAATGTTAGTACTATGGTATATTGTTTTCTTTTATGTTTGTATACCTGGAGTGTGAAAACTTTTCATACTTTTATTTCTGATTAAAGAAACATACAACACAAATATGTTTCGATTGATTTACTGAATTCTTTGAGCAATGTTTCTTAGCTCAATGCTATATCAAATTATAATATTTCAGGAATCACTTTAAGAAGTAAGATAATACTTAGCCAGTACAGACAGAAAAATGACTAGGTCAATGTCCCCCACACCGTGAAACTGAAAAAAATTTTGGCCAGGAGTAAAATCTAACAGCGTCTAATAAGTCAACGCATATTGTGTTGTGAAGCTGCTGACATCAGTAGTAATACCAACAGAGTGTTTGTTCACACGTACATGGATAGTCTTACTTAGACACTCTCTGGTATTTCCAGCCTAAGACAGCAAGTGCTCTGGGAAAGTGGCATAAGTTCAGGATCAGTGTTCAAACAGTCATCAGCAGGTTTATGATGTGGTAAACAGTTTAACATGGTGGGCTACCAGTGAAGCCTGCGCGGCAACCCCCAAAGAGAGGACAGAGCAGATGCCTAAAAACACCACATTATTTACATGCGGCCAATGATCTCAGTGTATCGAGTGTACTCCTAAGACTTTTTAGCTTTACATAACCAAACAATCTGCCGAAACATATCGCATTATCGCAATGTGGCTAGTGCATTTTTAACTCCATCAGGCACCTTTGTGGTAAGAATCACCAACAAAGTGCTTCTGTTTTCATCAACTTAGCACATCAGCTTCTAGACAACCGACAAAAAGACTGTGTAACCAGGGTTCATGGCCGATGCTCTTTTCGTAACATATTTCGTAACGAACCTTGAATTCTTGGTGAGAACAGCAGTGCAAATCAAAACAAGCCGCAGAGAAACTCAAGCAGTTTAACATGAAACAGAAGTGGGCCTTAGGAGAGCTGTGTTAGAGACAGCCCAGCTGTTTGTGGTTACTTATATTGTGATGCCCACAGTTATTCTACCATCATCAATTTTATCATGATGAAAGGGAGGAGAAAGGAATTTCCCATTTCACCCCCACCCCCACCCCAACCAATATCAGTAGCCTCCACTGAGCTAATCTGTAGCATATGAAAAATAAAAGCCTGGGAAATTTACTATCCTAGCTGCATGGTCACCATTCTGTGTTTTAAGAGTAGGATTGTGTAAAACTTTACCCATGCAACTTGCCAAGCAACTTCATTACACCAGTGATGTCACGGAAATTGGCTTCCAATGCAAACATAATAAATGTATCATCATTTTACAATACATAAATGACATTACCTCCATGCAATTATCATACTGACATAACACATACCCTACACAAAATACTACAAGGATCAAAACAGCAGCGCTGACAGTGTGAGAATTGGTAAAAGGGTTACTCATAATCAGAGAAATACAGTCTCTTGCCAATTTACCTCAGGTTTTTTCTCTGACTATTGTAATTCCTGTATTAAATGCTTCAATAGTAGCAAGTTACACACCCACTAGTATCATGGCTTAAGCAGAATTATCGTAATTCCTCAACCCTTTTTGCATATGAAAGAGCAACTTTCAGCACAATTTATGCACATTTCAATTTGATTTTGGAGACAAAAATACATTGCTTTTGGTTGACCATCGGTCTACGCAGAATAGTGCCTTCAGAATGTGGTTGAATAAACACCTTGCAAACATGCGAAAAGGTTGAAAAATTATCGTAGGTAAAAAAAGTTATCGTAGGTAAAAAAAATTATGCAGTGATGTTAACTACAATACATCTATAGACATCAATGGTCTAGAACTGCCCCCCAAACAGGCCATCAGATCTATGCAGGTCAAGTAACATGCACTCTATTTGCCCTAAAATTCTTTTTTTCATTGAACTGCTCATTTTATCTGATTCGTAACATTCTATTCACCTTGGTAAGATGTCTTAAAAGGGACACAGAATCGACGCTGATTGGGCGACAGTGGACAAAGGGTTAACCCATGCAGCCTTGGTTATGATGGAATAACTCTACCATACCTAAAATTTAACTTAGGCTAGGCATAGCCTGGACTTGCCCATCTCTCACTCCAGCCAATCAGAACCGATTTGGTATCCCTTTAAGGTTTGTATGGAAGAGAGTATGACAGACCCCTTAAGTTACAACATCAAAAGCAACATGTAATTCCCATTATTTACCTGTATAAATGCATTTTCTTTCTAGGGCATATACATTTATACTTTAATACAGAGACATAAGTACTCCGCCTTCAATCCCCTATAACAACCTATTAAAAGAGTTGTGGCCTTGGGAATCCGCATGACATTTAAGTTTAAAGAAAATAGATTAAAATATATTTATTCCCCCAAAACATCGCTTGAACTTCAAACAGCAAAACTGGGGGTAAAAACTGTAACCTTCCAACAGACTGATGAACTATAGCGATTACAGCAGTAGCATTCCTGCAATGCAAACTACTCCATTACCAGATTCTGATAAACATCCATCACTGACTTCATGAACTCTTTCTACAACCCTGGAGTTCTGCCCTACCCTGGACTTTTCATTTAAAATACAGCTCTCTCCCCCCAGGAGAGATATCATACATGCTTGAGTTAGGGTTAGGATAATAAAGGACTGGTGACATAGCCCCGTTCTTTTTTCTGTTTTTTTTTTTTTCAGGAAATAACCTTAAAGTAGAAATTACCTAAATATAATACCCTTGCACACAAAATGTGGGTCAGTTGTCAAAATATGTTTTGTTCGCTATTTCCTACAGGGAAATACAGGAAGTACAGAAATTGATTTACCTACATTTTCTATGTCAACACATAAATATTCATGTACATGTATGTCTTTATCAAACAAACCCCTAAATGACCTAAAATTTCGCCCAAAAAAGTGTATTTTTAGAGGCAAATAAATGTCACAAAATATTTTTTTTTAATGCTGAACTTACAATTTTCCAGTAGAATATCATCCCATGTTCCAAGCCAACCTCAAAACACCTTTCTAAAATCAATACAACTCTCAGAATCAGGAAAAGTAGGCAAATCAGTCATGGATGAAATTTATGGTCATTTAAGGTATACCATTCCATTATAGCAACTTTCATGTATTACATGATCTATTAGTATTGCTTTTAGGGTCATTGTAGGCATAGCCTCTCTAATTAGCTCTATGAGGGTGGTGTTCAAATCCAGCTCATGCCAGTTTTGCTTTAGGTCAGGATCATGTTTGTCAGATACCTGGCGGGCATGGTGCTTTAATTTCTTCCTGAGTGTCCAACACTTCCGGTAATGAAACAAATGTACTATTTTAAATAAATTGTACATGTAACTGCATTCTCTCATGAATCACTTGTGCAGGTTTCCTCTTCAGCTATATGTGACAGCAACCTGTGGACGGTCGTGGATTTCCCTCAGGCACTGCCCAATTTCCTTCCACCATAATGCCGAACACCGTCATATAAGTGAAATATTCTTGAGTATGGCATAAAACACCAATAGAATAAATAACTTAGGAATCAAAAGAACTAATACATGCAATGCTTTCCTGTCACTCCTGCATATAACTGCTATTGTCCATTCCATATGTTTAGCATTTTCCCCCTAATAAATGGACCTTAAGATGTGTACCCCTGCCACAGTATATAACTACTAATCATTGCAAACTGGCATGTATCCAGTGATTATCGTGACCCCATCTGGTCATCTATGTACTATCAGCGACTGGTAATGTTTCAACTACATGCCCTAATACCCTAATTCATTTAATTTTTGGGACACCTCGTCTGCTCTTTTTAACCAATATGCATGTAAATGTAGCGAGAAATTAGCAGATCTAATGACCAAGATATTCATATCTTTAATTTCCCAAAACACTGAGACAGAAATGTAATTTCTTGCATTTAGCACTACTTATATC
Source organism: Liolophura sinensis (assembly GCF_032854445.1). Lineage (NCBI taxonomy): Eukaryota > Metazoa > Mollusca > Polyplacophora > Chitonida > Chitonidae > Liolophura > Liolophura sinensis. The sequence goes on along the minus strand of NC_088301.1, from coordinate 47,907,953 downwards.
TGCCCTAAGAAATAGAGTATTATTGTTTAAAACATCACATTACATGCTATCAATATTTACCACCACAATGTGACCAATGAATTAGTCCGTCTCTACCTTATGTACACTACTGTACTGTATGGATATATATTACCAAAATATGCAGTTCTTGTAACGTTTGGTGCATCCGTATCAACATGGCTGGATAACTGAATCACTGGCTACTTATCTCTGGACATAGACCTATAGGTATATACATCCCCAAAAGCCATACACTATTTCCCCTTCATGATGGACAGATTTGAGTTTGGTACCAGCCAAGTCAGCCTTAATAACAAGACTAGACAGATAAACACTGTATCTTGATAGCTGTGTCTCCCAATTATGCTACCTATTGAATGATCATCATAAAATGCCACAGTCACATGATCTTTAGCAAACATCCGCAGGGAGTGTTTCATCTTGGGATAGTTATACTCATTATGGTACTACACCCGGCGACCAAAGCAAATGATGGTAATGCCTCGATAATAAGCTTGGAAATGACCATAATACCAGTTTCAGACAGTATTCAAAATGTGTAATAAAAAGGTTGCAGTCAAAAACAATAAAAATCCAGCATACTATATGTACCATTACAAATTATTATGTACAATTACTGCTGGCAGTCTTCAAACTTTATAAATCCTATGCCTTTTCATATTTTTTATACTTGGAAAGGCTAAAAGTCAAATTTTAATTCTGCACCTTTCTTCTGCATTCTTTCTTCTGGAACTTACCAAATTTAAATAACTTCAAATTTTCAAACAAAATGAAAACTTTAATCTTTATGTTCATTGTAGAGTAGAAAATATCTCAAAAAGCAAAGAAACTCAAAAACAAATACATACAAACATTTCTTCCACAATACAAAATATGTATACAATAAATAGTATACAGTGATAACATGTGTGGGTCAAGTGTTTCAAATGCCACATGCCATGCATTTTACACATCATTATTTGAAATTTAAAAAATTTTCCAGGAATGTGCTGCAAAGACAGAAATGGAATTTCAAAATAAAGCATCTGGTGACTCTGATAAATGGTTTGATTATCCAACAGACTAAACCCAGACAAGAATGTAAACCAAGACCTACTGTGCTAAATGGCCCAAAGTAATCGCTAAAGTTCAAGTATGCGACTTTTTGAAATTCATAATGGCAGATCTGTTGAGAAGTCATGGAATATGCCTGAATTGTACAACTTACAATCCATCAACCGCTGTGGAAGACAAGACCGTACATTTTAAATGTAAAACCCAGATTTCTGTGGGTAAATATTTGAGACTGCCCTATGATAACGCGCAAAAGTGACAAAAAGTTTTGTCCATGAAATCTAAATTGAATACGGTACTTTCTCCACCCCCACGATAAACATGCCACCCATTTACAAGAAAGTCTTCACTGTTGCAGGAGGACATGATGATAACATGGGATTACTCGTTTAAGCATGTAAACATCTGGAGAAGAAAAACGCAGTCTCATGCAAGGAGAATTTGTATTCCTTACACTGCCCATGATTTCATTTCACAAAACTTAACTCTATTAGCCCTATTTCTTCTAATTTCTGGAACACCTGGTCTGCTCATTTTTGCCAATATATATGTAATTGTAATAGGAATATTAAGTTGTTTTTTTTTTCTCACATGGTTAGACCATCTAATGAACAACATACTCACATCTTTACTTTTCTAAAATGCTAGTTAAGAAATACAATATTATACTTTCAACAAATAAAACTAATAAATTAGAAGAATTAGCTGTATACGCATTTCAAATGTCCAACTTTCACCAAAATGTTGTGCCTTAGATGTACATGCAAAACTACTATATATGAAATTTACTAATTCATTTCATTGATGTTTTACTTGCCTAGCTCAAGAATTTTGCACTTATATGAAAGCATTGAGGTTTATCTGTGGAGGAAACCAGAGTGCCCCTTAGTAAACTACCTACCTTTGCCAGGTACATGACAAACTCCATAGGTTAAAGCTGCATTCGAAGCAGCTATAGATGGATTCCAGCAGGTAACTCCCTTGGTCAAGGACCAGACAGTTGCAGTGAACCACCACTTTAACAGTCTGGTCCAGTAAAGTGTAAACAATTATAAATTACATTTTTATCAAAGAAGATCATACAGAGCTTCAGTTCATGAACTGACCCTTGGACCATGGCGAGGCGATTTATTATGTTTTAGCACTGGAAGCTATTAAGATCACATCAAGATGTCATTAAGCATACTATTTAGAAGACCACTTCCATCAGTTGGTAATATTTTCTCCTATACTATACACTAGCCCAGCCTAAAGTTCCAGAAATACATGTGCATGTTGAACTCTAAACTCACAACACCACAGATCAGTTATGTTAAATATTTGGGATAATGTAACTAAAAAAAAAAAATAAAAAAAATAAAAAAAACACATCTATTTCAATTACAGTTGCATACCAGAGGGTAATGGCAGTTTGAGCAAAGTGAAAATGTTGATTCTTGGTGTAAATTTCATGCGTCATTTTTCTGCCAACAGGCAGTAAACTTAATCTGGTTGTGTATCTACACTTCAAATAACACTCATCCGTAACTCATCTGAGTATATACAAGTCTTTGTCCCTGTGCCAACTCCACCATAAGATCTTCACCCCTTCATGCACGGCCTTGTTACTTCAGTTCATATATTCTGGGAGAATTTCCCTGTCTGTACTCAGACATGTCTTATATCTATGTAAAGCAAAGCAAAGCCACCATCTCAGAAAACCAAATATTGTTTTGCCTCCATAATATAACCAGTTATAGCATAAATTTTGCCTAATGATGTCTCTTAAAATTAGACAAAGTAAATAGAAATCCACTGTATAAACATTCAGCTGTCTTAGTATGAAGCCTTCTTTGAAAGCTAGAGACAGACCTTTCCATAGATGTTCACATCAACTGAGCGCATATGATGTAATTAAAATACCTTAACTTGAGACAGGAGAAACCCGGCATCTCGCCAACGAGTGCTTCAGGTTAAACTGCAGCCAAAGTTGACGAGAAAATTGAATCATATGGCATTAGAATAGCTGACCTCACCAAAACAGGTTACCCGAACACAAACACTGTCACAGCTTTCCCTCATCACTCACAAATACCTTGTCTTAGTTCTAAAGGCGAGCTAAAAAGCCACTAGTAAGTACATGGTGAAATGTGTTTTCCATCCTTTCATCCGAATGTAAAATCAAACCAAGAAACAGAAAATAAGGAACAAAATTCCTTATAGTGCTTGATTGGGAATGCACTTCTATAAACTGTAACTGTTAACTGTAACTATATATGCCACATAAGTGAACATTGGACATTACCACATAATACCATCTTATCTCACATGGATACAGAGTATTTGCACATGTAGACTTACCCAAGGTATCGCATTTGCCTGCAGCTCTGCAGATATCCTGTCTGAAATGGTTAATATAGAGAAATGATGAAAGGAGATGTAAATTTAGGAACAGACATCAGGTTAATAGCAAAATCACACAATATAAACGAAAGCATTAACTAAATTTCCTCAACTGTATCTGATCTTTCATATAAAATGCATATTGCGTGGATTTTCTTCCAGAAAACAGAAGGTGGAAATGTCACTTAACTATGTTAACATTTATTGATAAAAATAATGCCTGACTTAGTTACTTGCTCTAAAGCAATCCCTGTAAGATGAACATTAGAATTCGACAGCCCTGCTAATGGTTCTCTGCTTGACCAAGTATACAGTATGTTGCAGGGGTGGGAAGGGTTAGAGGTGACTGTAAGCCTGTATCTTTAGCCCACCCAGGCTCCACTGTGCATCAGCATGATATACTGATCCACAGAGCAGAGAAACTATCCCTATATCCTTTTTATGTCTACTTCTTTGGTACGAAATTGTCATCTGGCTTATGCCCAAGCATCCTGGAAGTACATTCCCCTGTGTGCAGTACAAGCCACTACTTTGGAAGGCCACTCTCTGTGTGGAGTTTAGGTGCTGTGTTAGGGCATGAAGGGAGCCTGCCTTGACAGAGTTAACATGCATTGATACAATTGTAACCTATTGTCAGAAGGAGGCGGTCCAGATCATAAGCTCCGACTCATCCTTGGCCTACTGCTAAGACAGGTTTCCTCGAGAAAAGGTTATCTCAACAAACTCCTACACTTGAAAAGAAACCAAATATCAGGAGAGCAGCATGGGTACTACATGGAACCATCATCTGTCAGGAGCAAGGTACAGGTCAGGCCTAGCAGCCCCTAACAAGCTCAATTATCACTACTTCTACCCACAAAGTGGGCCACTCAAACACCTGGCAGAGAAGCCAAAGGATTCACGGAACAAAAATACATAGAAACAGACCAAATGCACAATCCAATGACATCTTCAGTTACAATGCTTTGTTTTTAGATGTTACATACCAAAGCTGACTTGACAAAAAGAACTTGACAAGTACACATTTTTCTTTAGACCACAGACTGAGCAACAGAAAACATGAATGAAATATTCAAACTTGAATATTAAGTCATAACTTACAACTTTCTATCAATGAGCATATAAATATTCTCCACATCTGGTGCAGAATTTATATTCAACACTCTGCTTTATTCTCTTGGAACCATAAACTTCAACTTTTAAGTCTACATTAATTGTCAATGAAGCTGTATAATCCTTGGTTTACTAATACAAACCTACAAAGTGCAGATACAGTGTGAAGCACACTAACAGATACTACTCTGACACAATTTCTACTACAATTTCAGACACCCACAGCACAAATACTCTCCCACATTATTTTTGCAGAAAGGAACACAATTACATTGCTTTATCTCCACCCGCAGGGATTGGCAGGCGACAGATCCTCATAAGACTTTGTTCGCTGTTGACAGACTCACCTGGTCAAAAGGACGGCAGTATCATGATGTCTTGGGTTATCATCATCTGCCTCATTCACAGAGTTCTGCCACAAACAAAACTCCTTCAGCGATGAGGCTGCATTAGAGGTAATTTTTTGGACCATTTTTTACTCCCTGGGAAATAAACAAAACCTCAGTTTATTATCTCAGTGGAGAATGGTGATAAAATGTAAGAAAGAAAAAACACAAGAAAACATACATGTCCTCTTGTTTCATGTATTACTGTACATGTATATGCACCTGTAAGCTACAAAACTCTTGAGTTCCTTTAATGCTCTTTTATAAATTCATTTTGAAGGTTCTGTGTACATCCATGCTATCACGTTTAAACACAGTAAAAAGGCCATTAAGTATACATGTACATGCCTTGAATGTTTCTAGGCAATCACACAAAGGCATATCACTTTTCACGCAAGAAATGAATTTGCTCGTCTAAACACTTTGCATCTTTATATGATATATTGCCTTAGCCTATGTATGACTGCATGGTGTAGGTAAACATTTGAGCAAGTGGCTCATACAGTTTCAGTTTGGTCCCAACAATCCCAATTCAGCTGCCATTAACGTAGTAATGAAGACATGAGTCACCTGATGTTACCTGATCTGAAAAATAAATCATCTTAATGCCTTGTATGCCTCGTTAACTTAACTGGGATGTTTGCGTCACTCTTAAGTACATGTAATCAACAATTTATGAGCTAATAAATTCCACGTATTGTGTATTTTACTTTACATTTACTTTAACCATTTGTAGAATTAAATGGCAATTCATTTAATCTTTCATACTGTAAGCATGCATTCAGGGTACATGTTTAATGGAAAAACTATGGTGAAACTTTCATATATAAAATGGTATAAGCTTGAATAAACGTATTTGCATTACAATCTTATGAACTGGAACTGTATTACTTTGGTTGAAGACCTGCTTTATATGGAAATACGTTTTATATATTTTAAGGTGTGAATTTTCAAGCACAGGTACTTGATGAGGTACAGTGATTTCATCCAGCTTCGCCTGGCTTCTTCTGATCAGAAATCTGTCCCTGTCACACATACACAAATAAAATATTCTTTGTCAAAAGTTTATGTGCCTTACAAATTTTTTGAACTAGGATTATGTCAACATGTTTGTTGGATAGGTCTTTGAACAGTGCTTTACAGATGCACATCCAGCCAATTTCTAAGATATTCAGATCATCCCAGCCTACTAGGTTGCCAGTAAGGCACTGGAAGCCCTCACACAACCCTTATTTACATTTTTATATCTTTAAGGTAATGTATAATCCGAGGGAACAGTCTTTTGTTAAACTGATGTTCATTATGATCATGTAAGCTGAGCAGGTACAAATATAAAAAAAATAATGATATATTGAGTTTTGCCTATTCATTTACTTGGTGTACCTTTGATATAAATGGTATCTGATGTACCAAAAAAAGTACATTTTCAGCCCTAGAACAACAGGGGTTAAAGTCAACAGCTTCCAATAGCACCTGCTAAACTTCCTGTCTAACAGGTGATGCACACAAGAATTCGTTAGGTGTGGTACCTGCTTGCAGCAGAACTGGATAGGCATGATGAAAGTGTTCCTGTTGCTTCACTTTTCACAGGGCTGTTCGCACTTTTCTCGGTTACGCTCCAATAACAATCACAGTGGTCGATTCCACGAAGCCATTTTTTTTTAACCTCCTTAATATTATCTTCAGATGTGTCAAAACTTTCAGAACAAAAAACTTATGTAGTTAAGTTTGAAAATTTGACTGAAGTTAGAAATGGCTTTGACAACTCATTTATCTCTCATTAAGGATACGGAGGACCTGATCAGGGATAAAATAAAAATGTATACAGTACTGAATCCCAGATGTTTATTTACTGATTGGACTTTTATGCCTTACTCTTGAATATTTCAATTATACTATGATGGTCACCAAAATTTATGGTGGGAGGAAACCAGGCAGAGCCCAGGAGAAACCCATGACCATCCGCAGGTTAGATCACAGATACAAATAATTTTTATCTGGAATATGTACAATCTGATAAGGGATTATGTAGGACATGAGACGAACATGTAGGATAAAATAACAATGTTATCCAGTTTTAATAAACTTTTGCATAGGATACACATGTACATGGAAATATAAATAAGCTCTTTTACAACTACAGAAGAGCCAGCAACAAATTTCAGAGCAAGTATTACCGACAGTGATTCCCTAACTTTTGTACGTCTATAATCTGGTAAACATTAGTTTGGCAATACAGCCTACATACCCTAATTCCTCAACCATTATGCACAAGAAAAAGCAACGTTCAGAGCAATTTATGCACATTTATAATCAGATTTTGGAGACAAAACTAATTTGATTGGATTGGCCATTTTCAGGTTTTCACAAAAAGTATAGTTTTATCAATCTACAGAGAATAATGCCTTCAGAATATGCTAGAAACAGCAAAAAAGTTGAAGAATTAGAGTACATGCATTTACTCTTTTCCACACTTGCCTCCATCAAGTATAGAAATATCTCCCTTTCACAGCCAAGCTGTGAGTTTAATGTGAGACATTAAGCTTTGAGACATGTGGATTGTTTATTTAAAATATTGAAGACATCTGTTGTACTAAAACCATTTTGGCAAAATCTATCATAGTTAGGAAACAAAATTTTTCTAACACTTCTACTTTTGCCTAGGTCATGTCAGAATTCACAATATCGTGGACTGCTGACATTTTGCCACAACTGATAAAAGCTTTCCAAAACATCCTGAAGCCATTTGAGTTAAAATTGCTGTAGATATTGCAAAAAAGTTCTCATCCAAGGAACGATACATTCTGAATTCTGAACAAAACCTGTCCATATTGTTCACAAACAAAGCTCTACCAAGCATGTTATTTAAATTTTTGAGGGTGCAGCAAGTAATCAAGAGAACAATTTGTGTAAGTATCACTTACACAAATTATATCCTCAGTTTTCCTGACACAAAACTGAGGATATAAAGAAAACGAAAGCAATTGGTAATTTATTTCATGCCTTCATAAATATTTAGTCACCTTCTTCAAATTGGCATACCGCACGTAACATGGGAAAATTATCTCGGCAAATGTTCATGTAGGTGCGTTAATATCTCTTATTACACCCAATGGTTACACCATTTCAGCCATAAGGTTAATTTCCTCTTTATTCAAACTGCATTAGTACCTTTTTTTTTTCAACCTTTTTCATATTTCAGTACAGCCTCCTGAAACCTACCAGAAAGTGATCAATGTCGATGACATTAAAACCTCTTCAACTCATTTCTATCCTGAACAAACATTCAAATGAAAGGGCAAAAAATCTACATGTAAAGTCGATAAAACTCTGACAGGCACTTAGAACTCTGACAACCACTTAGAGTATGCTTTTCCTGATGTGGAAAGAAATGGGTCTGCTAATGAGGCCTTACTTCACAGAGCACTGAGTGCACCACCTAATCTTGAAGGGAAAAAATATTCTACAGAACATTTAAGCTTGGCAGGGCAGAATTTTAGATGGAACTTTTCTTTTGTGTTTTCTTTAACGATATTCTGGCATTTTCTGATACTTTTGGCATGTGCAAATCTAACCACTGCCAAGGATCGTTTCACACAGTAAATCAATAAGACTTTTACAACCCTTTGCAGGAGCAATAATCATCTGTATGAATGGAGAAAACTTCTGAACTTCCATGTAGTTATCAGCCGCCCATAAACATATTTCTACACAATTTATGCTCCATACACAGCACAATAGTAGGCTGTGTGTCAGGTTGACAGCCTGCATGGATTGCACGAGTCCTGCACATATTTTTACTTCCCTAACTTGCACATGTAATTTAATTATTAGAGAATAAGTGTGCATCATCAGCCAAGGTATTTTCAAGATTCGTAACACTACTCATCGCCACGAAGATAGTGAAGGATTAAATTTCTACAATTAAAATCATATTCATGCAAAGATTAAAACAAATGCTGTTCTGGATGGAATCTAGTTCATGTATAATAAGGGATATAAATATCTTCATACTTAAAAATGGGAATTCGCCAGCCGAGTCGGCTAAAGCGTTAGTGGTGCCATGGCCTATTTACCCCTCACCCAATCATATTACATGTACGAACTCGAGTCTCGCTTGAATTCAATGTTGTGTCAGGTGACTTTTCAGAAATCGGACGAAGAATTGCGCATTGTACCTAAACAAACTAGACTGCTGTCGTATAAGTGAAAAATTGTTAATAAGTATTAAGGTAGGTGTTAAAACCAATTAAAGAACACTGGTACAGAAACAGATATTTAAAAACTTTAAATTTGTCATTGGCTTGTTTGCTGAGTTAAGCAGTCAATGTACATTCTTGTGTTTTTGTATTTAATGAATAAAAGACAAGGACAAACACATGTTCTAACAGTATGGAGATAATTTTTATATAATGGTCAGTAAAGCTCAACGTGCTTAACATGTTGTACCTTAAATTATGAACATTGCCTAGGCCTTGAATAACAATGAAAGGCTCATCCATTCGCACTGCAGCAAAATGTCCTGACTTACCTTTCATTTATATGAGAAAGCAAAAGTATAGTAATGTTCATAATGATGAGTCTAATCAATCCATCAAAACAATTTTTGAATTTTACACGTGTTTTTAAAGTTTTTACTTTTACGGCATGGCAAGAAATACCATGCATCTGCATACCAGGGAAAAGTATAATACCTGTATGAACATACAAGTTTAAACACTATAAACAATCAACATGCTATTCTGAACAATGAAGACAAAATAATGTATTCATGTTGCAAGACATATATGGACTTCTGTGTCACGGGTTATAGCACTACATTAACCTACAGTGACTTTGAATTTGTAAGAAATGCAAATGACAAAACTGGCTTGTTTATTTGCATCAGAGCCAGTCTCACCTGTATCAGATTCATATCCTTGTGATTTACTACTACTGCACTTATGTACACTGGGAACCTAGACAGACCACTTGATAATAAGCAGATTATACCTAGTAAGGCGTCAACAGTTTGTCTACTCCAAACGTCTACCACACCTGAACATGTACAGGTGTAAGAGGGGTAACTCGATACACATACAAGGTGGACCCTTTGGCACAGTAAGACGTTTCTAACAATAAAGACCTTTAACCCATCAAGCACCTCTGGCAGTTGATTTTCCTTAAATCTGTTACTGTTTTGTTTACACTAACACAATCTCTTACATCCTGTTAATTTGGAATATTTGTATATGTTTCTTATTGAATCCATACAACATTTCTTCTTGTATAATGTTTAGAATCAGCTGCCATATAGCATAATTAAATGGTTATATGAAGAAAGCCTGTTTTTACCCTACTTAGTGTAAAAACGATTACCGGAAATGCCCCAAATTCAGCTAAAGAAAACACTTAGCTTAATAGAGAATGCATTTTAGAATTATTGTACATGTCTAGTGTAGCCGCAAATTTCAGCAGAACCCTTCAAGGTCAATCAAAGTCATTCTCATAAGGATACTCACCCTCTTACTCCCCAGATTTTCTATCCTCACAATGACTATATTTACAGAGTTGCCTATACTGGGGTCCTTGTAAACACTGGCTACCTGAAACCAAAACACAGATTTACGTGTAGATGGGAGTAAAAAATGAACATGTAAAATAATACTTACTTTGAAGCTCTATTTGCAGTAAGTAGCATATCATCACAATTTTCATTCTTATAACACTCAAAATGAATCCAAATGCATCTATTGCACTTGTATTGCATTCCGCATATCTTTAATGTTTCAATACATGTATTTAAATCTTACAATATTTTACCTTTTATGTTACAAAGCTTAAGGGGCATATGTAAACAATAAATGTTTTCTGCAACCTGAAATTTCTTTTAATGTATTCCAATCATATCATGGTATAATGCCAAATGCTTTGAAACACTGCTCTCCTGTTATATTAGAAAAGTTTTCCAGGCCTATCAATTTCTATATGCATGTACATGATTAGGCTTTTAGTTCGTGAAATCATCCCGTTCATGTAAAACCAGGAATAGTATGGCAAAAAATCAGATGCAGATTTGTGACTCATGTAATAAACAGAAACGGTATTAAATGTTTCTTGGCATTTTTGCATTCCTAAAGTTGCATCTAAGGTTCAACACTAAAAAGCAGGCTGCTATATGGAGATCTATTTTTTTTATCTTTCACTGCTCTAAAATGAAGTAAACGTGTCATCAAGACTGCCCTGATTTACGAGGTCTCATATTTAAATGATGTAAAAATACTGTCATAGAGTATTTTAGGCTTGAAAGCAGATAAGCACAAATCTGATGTACATGTACAAGTATAAATTTGGAACATTTCATCAGCAACAAAACCCTGCTGCGGAGTATATAAACAAACCGATGGCCATAAACGTTGTAGGTAATAAATCTGCATTTTTTATGTTATCTCAGCTAGGGTGCTGTCTATCATGCCAGGCTAATAGGGCAGTCTGACTTAACACCCTTGATGTTGCCCAGTGATGGAAACATCAGAGTGAGGTGATAGGACATTGCCACGCCAGGCTCTATCAAGTGGCTGCACCAACCCATACTATTTCATAGGCTTAGCATTAGCTGCACTCTGTTACTTACACCATGGATTTATTGCACTAAGAAAGATAAGCAGAGCATGTAACCACTAGTTCCAATACATGCCAACACATACATGTACAAAGGCTAGCTTTTATGTGTTTTATGTACATACATATATACTTTAAAAAAAAAGCTTTGAACTGAAATCTAAAATGAAATGAATTCTTCAATGCAAGCTAGACAACTAAATCAAATAAGGCCGTCTTTTCTGTAGCTGTTATAATATATCATTGAATCAAATCATTTAATTCCTATTTCTAAAAATTCGAACACTTTAACTATTTTCTTTACCACAAGTGCATGTATGAGAATATCACCATCTTTTTTTACCACATTAGATGGTCTATTACATTAACTTGCCCATGATTTGTACCTCCTGTCTTACACATCCTAAATAATGTTAATAAGGAAGTGTTATCCTTACATTAACTTTAATTAATAAGATGTAAATTAATTCATCTTTTACAAACACTGATATATGTACCTAAGGCATATATATATAGGTATTATGAGAACACACAAGGAACATACTCTACAGTCTAAATCCTGCTCACTTTATACGGCATGTAATATGAGCACCATTTTTTCCCTGGCAAATGTATGTAGGCTTATGCATGTAGATCATGATATTCATACATCCTTACTGTAGGATATGTGTGTCGAGATTGAGCACAAGTTTTTAGGATGTTTACATTACACAGGGATTAGTTGAGGATGCTGGCTCTCATTTTATTAGATATGAGGCTAAGCTGACTGACTGCTCGCTATAATATCTGTTTGTTTACAGGTGTATCAACTCACACCTGACTGTGATGATAAATGAAACAAGGCCTTAAGCTCTACAGTACAGGCGGCACCAATGTTGACATATACTGGATCTCTATACAATCATCAGTCCACTTTCAATTGTGATGCCAATGCTGACTTTAGATATCTAAAGTCAGTTAAATGCACAAGGCATTTTCTTACACCAAAAAATTGAATGACAGCTTCAAGAGGTACTTGAGAAAATGCCAAAGAACATAAACGTCCCAATTCAACTCTAAAAGATCTTTACATTGAAAATATACGATAACCAGATTATGTACAGTATATTGTGTGGCTTTCAACGCTACCGAATTCTAAATACGTAATTATTGGTGATATTTTAATGTGATTTTTAAATATTTTTGTAGATAATTCTATTATTTAAATAGCCCGCTGGTAAGAAATTGGAATTAATTGCTTTTTCATTTGTGACAGAGTGGCACATTGAGTCTGTCACAGTATAAACATAGAAAGGTGCATACTGGACATAGTTACCACAGACAAATATGTCAAAAATTCTATAAAGTTTTGAAAGCTGAGAAGATGAAGTTCAGTACTGGGGATATGGCACTGACTAATCAATCTGAGTAACCATGTTGTAGAAGCCTTTCAGAGCTTGGCCAATCACTAGTGCTGGAATTTTCAAGTGATAATTGCCTGTCACGTCAAAAAACATATTATCTCTCCATTGTCAGTGTGGTTTCTTATAGTGGATAAACAGATATCGATGCCGTAAACTGGAAGTGTTAAACGGGTGCATTTTGAACCACACATTTATGAGCAGGGAACCGAGAATGGCTGCTTGTGTCACAATGAGTACATGTAGGGCAGAAGACTGCAGTAATTTGTCAGGGTAAGCTAGCAAGAAAACTGCCTCAGGGGAGCCATTGCTTGAAGAAAAATATTGTGACTTTGCATTATTTTTCATTAGCAAAGTCAGACTTATCACGAAAATATCTTCCCAAAATCTGAATGAAAGGGTCTGTTATAAATCAGAAGGTAATGCTATGTTCGGTAAATGTCCTGATGTTGGTACAACCAGCTAGGCCTAATGTTTACACCCATGCAGGACAAGGACAAGCAGGGCCGCTAAAACACGATCCTTGTGTCCATGAGCATTGCCCTGACCAAGCACCAAACTAAAAGAAATATCAGCCAGAGCTGAAACACAGAACAGAGCTGATACTCTTGCTTGGGTACCTGGCATTTCTGTTTATATTTTCTCATTGTCACATTGTTTAATACTGATGGTACGAGAGAGCTCTCTAGATAGCTATAACATGGCAAAATGGCATCACCAAATGAGTTGCTAGGTGCTGACTGTTTGCTATTCATTTTGTTGATAAGTGGTAAATTTTTTAAATATTTTTAGAACATTTCTGAAATACTAATGTATTAATTCATTCAGATTTAGCAGCTGACTTCATGTTCACTTTATGTTATCCCTGGATTCCAACACATCTGTGTGTGATTTGCTTAGCTCTGGATTCCAACAGATTATTAGTGATTTGCTCATGTTATCCTTGGATTCCAACTGATCAGTGTGTGCTTATAGTGATTATCCAGATTCAGGTTTAAAACTTATATCTATATGAATTTCTCAAGACTGTCATTTAAACCAAACTCGTGAACTTTATATTTATATCATGGCTGCATGCAGTCATTTTTATGGGTGAACGAAGAACGCATGCTTGCAGTAAACCACTGACCTATGACAAGTTACTGATGAACTCTCTCACATTTGAAGTACAATCTTGTAAACCGTATTTGTGGAAGACAAGCAGCCTTTACTAAAACAAGGCTGGGTGGGTGGCCCCAAGATGACTGTCAACACAAGTCAGTCCCACAAACAATAAAGCATATGAATTTGCTGAATAATTAGTGTTTTATACCATTATCAAGCATAATTCACTTGTATGCATGCATTAAAGTTTATGACTGTTACTAGGTGACAATATTTTAACATATGTTCTAAAGACCTCTTTCTCTAACAGTTCACATTTCTCTAATCTTTATATATTTTCCCTGAACTGCTTATCTCTAAACACTATATTTTTTACATACTTATCTCAGCATTCAACTTACCACAGCCATTAATGTCAACAGATAATGTTCCAGGTTGTTGCCATGGTACTCCGCCATCTTTTTGTCAGCAACCACAAGCACCTCGACATACCTGTCCCGAGATATAGAGCGGCGTTGCCGGGAGGGGTGGGGAGTGGTGTCAAGGCTGGGTGAAGATAGCTGCCCATTATGAGGAGGCCCAGGGGCACCCACAGGTTTTGAATGATTGTGACCTAAAAAAAATGCAAAGCAAATCTTTTAACATTTATATTTATTGAATTAATTCGACGGTCAATTATACCAAGCTTATAAGTGCTGCAGGAATCCAAGATGAACCGATTGGAACCCATTATCATTGGAACATGAGACTTTATTAGATAAGAAACTTCAGGAATAAGTGTTTACAACATCACTGGAAAAGACCTTCATATAAATTGCAGTAAACATCTTCCAAACTACAATTCCTATGCATACACTAACAATTCATATATGAATACATGTATATGCACAGGGTGACAACAACACTTAGCATACTTCAATGAGTTTTAAACAAAATAACTTCTTAAAAGTTGCAACACCACTTTTTATTCTGATCCCATATTGTATTATTTTCAAACAAAAGAATCACAAAACCTCCGGCAACACCAGGCAATTCTCCGGCAACACCAGGCAATTCTCCGGCAACACCAGGCAATTCACATGACATCTGTGTTGAAACTAATTCATCATGACAAACCTCCGGCAACACCAGGCAATTCACATGACATCTGTGTTGAAACTAATTCATCATGACAAACCTCCGGCAACACCAGGCAATTCACATGACATCTGTGTTGAAACTAATTCATCATGACAAACCTCCGGCAACACCAGGCAATTCACATGACATCTGTGTTGAAACTAATTCATCATGACAAACCTCCGGCAACACCAGGCAATTCACATGACATCTGTGTTGAAACTAATTCATCATGACAAACCTCCGGCAACACCAGGCAATTCACATGACATCTGTGTTGAAACTAATTCATCATGACAAACCTCCGGCAACACCAGGCAATTCACATGACATCTGTGTTGAAACTAATTCATCATGACAAACCTCCGGCAACACCAGGCAATTCACATGACATCTGTGTTGAAACTAATTCATCATGACAAACCTCCGGCAACACCAGGCAATTCACATGACATCTGTGTTGAAACTAATTCATCATGACAAACCTCCGGCAACACCAGGCAATTCACATGACATCTGTGTTGAAACTAATTCATCATGACAAACCTCCGGCAACACCAGGCAATTCACATGACATCTGTGTTGAAACTAATTCATCATGACAAACCTCCGGCAACACCAGGCAATTCACATGACATCTGTGTTGAAACTAATTCATCATGACAAACCTCCGGCAACACCAGGCAATTCACATGACATCTGTGTTGAAACTCATTCATCATGACAAACCTCCGGCAACACCAGGCAATTCACATGACATCTGTGTTGAAACTAATTCATCATGACAAATATGAACACATCATATGTTCTTAAGTGTTCTATCTTATTTTCCCCAAGAAAACTAGAATCGTGTTAGAAAATAGCTGTGTCACAAATCTGAAGGTTATCTCACTACACTGTGACTGGGATCAGATCTTTGCTGTCAAGAAGCTTTCACACATGATATATTACGGAAGAGTACCGTTTACATGGTGTCAACAGGTCACCCCATGTCTGAAGCACATTAAATGGCTTATATTAGACACATACATTCATACGTGAGTGTCAACATTACAGTACGTGTCCATATATAGTCCACTTGCCAAATACATTGATCATGTCAAAAAACATGTATTGACTTCCGTCTGCTTTAGTATTAAGTTTTCAACCACATAATTAACAAATATCCTTTCAATAAAGCAAGCAAATCTGTATGATACATTCTTCGATTATTATTCAAAAAAAACCCCAAAAAACAATCAACTGATTTTTTTCTCTTTCAAAATTAGCTTCTCTGGCACTCTTTTGACCATCATTCATGTTATTATTTGTGTTAGAGGATCAGACCTAATTTGGACATATATACATACCTGTATATACATATTTCACAACTTGTATTGAAAGTTGGATTTAATATCAGTGTTCATGCTCCTCATTATCCATTAAAAGGCTAGACCAGACTGCAGACAGCCACTTTTAGCCATTATCAAGTTTTCAATAAAAAACATGCCTAATTAAGAGTGACATTACTTTTGTTGATTTCATAAAAGGGAACATTTAGTACACCTACAACTATTTTTTCTTTCATATAATGAATACAAAAATCCTAATGATTTGTTGAATTACATGTACTTGCATGTATCTGGGCTTGTTCACACTAGCATGTCCTTAAGATTGGGAGTCTAAATGTATTAAGCACCTAATGTTAACCATGGAATACCAAAGAATGTCTAGTGGCCTTATCACATGCCACTGACAGAATGTAATCATGTGCATGCATTTTGTACTGGGGATATGCTAGTGTCCTACAAAGGTAAGGTGTTGGCTCAAAGTCATCAGTGACCATTAAGCTGGGTGGTCTGGTCTGCCTTGTAACTTTGTTTTGACACCAGAAGAGATGAATAAAACTCTGTTTATGCCAATTATAAAAAGCAGAATGAATTCTTGTGACTTGCATCCCCCTGTTCAGACGATTAATCACTTCACTGTCAAAGTTTATTACCTTTTAGTCAGTAGATAATTGGAAAATGATGAATTGTTATAAACTTGAATGGAAAAAAATTTTCTTTGTTTCAATACTTCACAGATCAGAATGCCAGAAAAAAGAAAAAAAAACATTGTTAATTACAGTACATGGGTATCTGTAAGTAACAAGAATTTCATAACTGAATGGGTACCTGGTATGTCAACATAAAACTCAAGAAAAAGTCAAACATGAAACCTTAATTTTCACAGGATAAGACATTCAAACAATTTCAACATTTTGATCATTTCTCTCCTGAAAATTCCTACTCTTTACAACTGATGTTCCTCACCTGTTTTATACATGAATGTAATTTGCTCTGAAATTAAGTACTGTCACCTGTAAAATTAAATGTTGTCCTCTTTCACTGGTTCTAATGTTTTCTCTATTTGATTCTTTAGAAAAAAATGAAAAGATACTCAGTACTCCATCAGCATACTGAGCAAGTCCTGCAGACTGTGTAATCTTACATTAGCATGCCTGTTTTATCTTCTCCTTTCCCTGTCGTAAGACTACTTAAGACTTGAAGCATACGTTCAATCTGAGCTGTTACGACTAGGGTTAATGTTACTTTTTGTCACATTATTTTTTCTAGGAACTTTTCACATAAAAGCAATGAACCAATCCTAATGTAAAAAATATTTTCTGAACAGTTCAACTTCCATGTCATACTAGTGATACTTATACATGCAATGAACAGATATGTACTTAAAAATACATCAAAAATGTACAGATTGACAAAGTCAGAAAGGGTCAAGAAAATAGGTTATATCTAAATTACATTATTTTACCTAAAAATTTGCTCAAAAGGTGCATTTTTTTATGCAAAAAAATATCATATAACATTACCCTTCGTGAAAAAAATACAACACTAACACATACTGTTTTTATTTCTTTGATTACTAGTACCTTATTTTTGGATGGATGGGCTGATAAGGTTCATGCCCTCCAAGATCAGTGTTCCTTTCATTCCTTTAAATGCAATAGACACTAAATAGTGCCAGAGGGTACAGCCACCTATTTCCTAATTTGTTAGCCAAGAGACTTTTCTCATATTGCTTTTTAAGTTACACTTTCAGCCTACTTTTAACAAACTTGTATCCAAATTTGATTTATATGTGAAACACTATATTTGGTTTTGTTGAAAGTAAGAGCTTCCTAAAACTCATAGAATTTGTGAATCGCCAGTAAAACGCTGGATTTTTTTTTCAGAAGTTTAGATTAGCATTTCAATAAAGGGTTGGTCTTCAAATTTTACTTACCAGTATTCGTTAAATGATTTAAATCCTTATTCAAATTACCGAAAACACAAATTTGAAGTAGATAAATAACTATCAGAAGAAAAATCAAGTATATTTTCAAGTATATATGGAGAAAAATCATACACTAAATGTATGTATGTATGCTTTAGGTTTTACATCATACTTAATAATTTTTCAGTTACATGACAATGACAAAATAAATGTAAAATATAACTGCCAAAGCTGCAATGGCGGGGTTCAAGCTGGTGTTTTTGGCCCATCCTGCGTAGTTACAAAGTTAAGTAATGGTGCCTAAACAAAGAAGAAGACTTAAAATGTGTGATGATGTACTCATGTATCTGCCCACATAAGGTTGACTTATACCTTACCACCCTCTCTTGTAGAGGATTGTGAAGCCTGTCTAACAGGTATGAGGCACTTGTTAACCTGTCCTTTTTTCTTCACATCATCATGTACAGGTAATACATAGCACAGTAGATGTACGCACCACCACTCTTCAGTCAAGTTAATATAATGTTTAATGCAAAAGTGAACTTAACATTTAATATGCTTGTGATGTGTCTCTATCTTACAGACTGCTGCAAGTGTAGATGTTTCGCTCATAAATACCTACATATAGGTGTAACAATTAATCTGTTCACAGGCATTGCCTAGTTTCTCTAAATTACTGCAAATTAGCATAAATATTAAAACCACCATGACAAACTCCTTTCAGGTGATGAGAGCAGATTTGTCTGTAGATGGTGAGATAAGAGGTACTCTTACCTAGGAAAAGCTAGACATGGCCCTCAGGCTGCATGCAGTTTGTGGACTTAATGCTGGGATGTATAGATGTACTATAACCAAAACGGCTCCAGTCACTTCAGTGTGTAGTAATGCTGCTTTCATATATAATATTAAGAATGTAAAGATACAATGAATGTGTGTATAATAATAATTATCCATATTTTTGTAAGCCCTCCCCTGTAATACAGAAATGAATTGAAAGTGTTAAATAAATTCCTGATTTACGTAATATACAAGAACTCTGCACATACATTAGAATTCTGAATGATACTATGGACATTATTTTTTTTTTAGCCAGTCAAGCATACTAATAGGTAACAAAATATTGAAAAGTCTCATATTAAGATTTGTGATTATAATGATGGTCATGTAAAGTTCAGGCAAAATTTCTACATTTTCAAAATATAGCAGTGTATGATAACACCCCTCTTAAATATCATATAAGACATGTTAATGGCATGTTAAAACAATAAACTGCCTTGCTGTGAAATCATGGCGATTTGGGCAGAAAGGCAAGACAACCACTTAAGTTGGTTAAGTTAATATCAGGGTGTGGAAAGTTGGGGGTAGTAAACATCAGATAGCAACCCCTGAGTTCACAGAGCCTCGTCTGTTCTCAGAGAGCCTATAGCCCTGCATCTGCCCTCTTTAATCTAAAGGTGTGACCCCTACACAACTCAATACCTTGTTGATATGGACCTCTTAGCTTTGTGACAAAACCCAGAGCTTGACTTTCTCCCTGTGAGCACAGTTTAAAGAGTTCTCTTCTGGGTGCCCAGGGATTATAACCATCGAGTTACACATTCGCATACCCCTAGGAACCAGCATGTCAAGTGATTGCTTATGAGCTTATGTTCTCTTGCGCTTCCCATCTCAAGTCTTTCAAGATGTCCTCAGACTTACAACTTCAAGAACACCTGAATAAACCAGCCCACAGTCTACAACGTTGATGGCTATACGCAACCACATGGGCATACATCTGACTATAAAGGCTCTAAACCGATCCTGAAATAGCAGTTACTGAGATGTTGTTCATGTAATCATATTTATCTTCAGTCAAAGATACCTTAGCATCATTCCATGGGAGGCTTGGCACCCTTCAAAAACAAGGCAGTGAGAAAGTCATTGGTAACATTACACCCAGATTGACTGAACTGTGTTTATTTCTCTATCCTGGTAGATTTCAGTCCTTCTGGATATCTTCTCACAAAGTCAATCCAGGACTAAGTATGAGTAATCAGGCAGTACAATACATTGCAAATCCATGTGGATGCACATACGATCTTCTTTGCAGCATACAGAAAATCTACACTGCATAAGCACAAAGATTCCTGTATTACATGATGATAAAAGGCTTGTAAATTGTACATGGATTTCCCATATCTAGATACAAACAGATTGTCTGACTGTGAGTGTGCATGGTTGCAGAAGTCTGTAAAAATACTGGTTTGAGGAATATGGCTTTTGGGAAGATCAATGAACAGCCTATTAAGCTTCTCAAGGTCTGGAAAGTAAATTGACCATATAGCACAGTGATGGTTTAATACCATAAATATTTTTGAGGAGAGTTGTGGAAAAGATTTGCATCCTGTGGGTTAACATTTCCACTCTTCACCAGAAAAATATTTATCGTATTCAACCTTCATTATATAATATTTTATTTATCTTTATATTTTGACAAGAATACCCCACACATTTGCACTCATACTGATAACATGGACATGCATGTTCTATTAAGAATTTACTATGGCTTCTTATATTATCATTTATGTCACCCTGCTGAGCTTGGATTGAAATGTCTGGAAACACAATGTTTCTTCTTTGAAGTTATAGCGTCTGTGTTTGAAATATCAAAATGTGATAACAAAGGTGAAATATCACTTTTATCAGAGACAGAAATCCTGAGACTTCAACTAAATAATGAACATTTTTATTGCAATAATTAAATGATAAATGTACTATACCATACTTTAAAAGTTACAAAAACATCTAGCATTAACAGCCCTGAAATGCTGATGAGAATACCATTCTGTTCTGCAAGAAACGATCAAACTCTATTTTTCGTGTGGTAGAGCTTCTTTTAATATGTCTCAATGTCTGGATGTACATGCACCACAGAGAAAACTTATTTAAATATATATGTAAATTTCCTTCCAAGATGCAGAACCTCACCCTATAAACCACTACATAAAGGCAAAGTGACTATGCATACTCTCAAAGCCCACTGAATCCACAGCAACCTGATGGTACAGGCTGGCAGAGGTAGCCCTAATTCTAGTTAGTCACACATATGGCTCTGGATACTTCAATACTTCAATGGACCACACAGCCAAGCCAAGATGGGCCAGGCTATCCTATAGAGGTACCCAGGGGAAAAGCCCTACCACAATGCAGACCCCTCAGACCTCATTGCCTGGATTCTTGTACAACCAGTGGATGATTGGACAAGCAGACTACAAATGCATACACTTTACACACTCCTAACAGGTTAAAGGGCTGGATATACAGCCACTCATGGTATACCCATAGCATGCACACTCGTAGTTGCAATAATAGTTGCCATCATAAACACAGAGCAGAACTGGCAAGCAGAGTGCCCCAATTCCTGAATAATGGCAGTCCAAAGTGAATTTAGTACATCAATCTGCACTAGTGCTTTTCATCATATATTTGTATTTCATATATCTACTTTAGAATCATATTTGCACATTATAAGCTGGGGATTGTAAATATTCTTTTTTATAAAATTTAAATAAATGTTTCCCTCCTCATCAACTAATTTAAACTAAAATATACATGCCAGCATCAGTATAAGGGATCTGTGCATCAGATATCCAAGTCAGCTTGGAGATGAGGTTGGGATTTACAAAAGCTTTGCTCAAGACACTGGTCATGTTTTTTTTGTCAGGTGGATTATGTTGACATGTTCCCCCTTTTTAGAGTCCTGTTGATTACGCATTCAGTATGACTCACAAGTCAATTAACCATAACATTAAATATGCACTAATCCCTGCTTACGAAAGCTTCCACTACTGATCTAACGTAATGGAGTAATTGACATCCAGTTCCTTCTAGCCGCAAGGCTTAAGCCATCTCTTGTGCATGCAGTTACAACCATTTCTGCCCCTGCTCACACATGTATGGCTACTTTGCTGATGGAGAACAAAGTGTTGCAGAGGCAAACAATAAACATAGGCCAGAAACAGAGGGAACAGACTGTTTTGAAAATGCTTGAAAAAACCTTCCAAGATAGAGCATACCATGTGTAGTAATGAAATGTCTTCAGTTTGAGAATCATTGCCTTACATCTCAGTGTATGTGTTTGCATACTTGCCTTCTGCCTGTATGTGGGTCAGCATATGTGTATAAAATTCAAGGCCTTTCATATCAGTGTAAGTTTTTCACCACTAACACATACTTTCCAAGACAATGTTCTTATAAAATATAAATAGTTTCTTTTTTAAAGGACTTTCACATAGAGTAAACCTCAAGCTCAACAAAGTATTTCACTTTCTAAGTATGTTTGTGGACAAAACAGATTTATCCAACCATAATTAGAAGTAAATATGATAAATATCAAATATGCAAGTATTTGTAAGAGATGTAATATCTCTAATTAGGTTAGTCATCTACAATCTGTCTTTCTAAAAACCATATGGTCTCTGGTTTGCAATGATGGATTGATTTGTCAACAATCTCAGTAAATCTAAGTAAATAAGCTCCCCAGTTAATAATGAATGATTAAACGCCAAATATTATCTTAGTGACACTGCAGTTCAGCTGGGTTACCATTAAATACTACAAGTTGGCTACATATGTTTCTTTAAATGGCAAACTTTTATAGTCAGTAAACTTTCAGTAAATAATTAACCCAGCCACGATGTTAAACAACTTTGACAGAATGTACTAAAATGAAAATATACTCAAAGCCTACAATTCATGCTACTATGAACATTTTAATCCAACTTGAAAGTCACTTAGTTTTTATTATCAGTATTCACTGAGATGCAAGGAAACAACCAGTTTAAATTTGACACCACAAATAAAGGAAGTTTGTGATCAGGTTTCCTTATTGAGCTTCTGTGCAACGTCACCAATGAACCATAAAAAATCAGTTTTGACTAGTCCAGAGCAAATTACTAGATCACAGACAGAATTACACTGTGTACAATGTGTGTAAACAAGAAACCATAACCTCATTAATGAAAAAGATATTGAGCAGCCCTTCTGTTTAATTATGCCATTTTGTGCTCATGATATAATGTGGATCCCTGCACCAGATTAGCAAGGGGTTGGATTCAAGATTCATTTCCTCAGATTGATGTGTCTGTATGCCTTTAAATCTAATTAGTTCCAAGTTACTCTGACATGATGGCTAATACAGATGGACTGAGGGGTCATGACCTCCAGGGGGAGAAGAGTTTAATCCAATCATGTTGTCTCATCACACACATTTCTCAACCTCTATGGGGAACACAGTGTCTAAATCTGGAGGTATCATAGCCAGCCCTGTACCACCCTGAATCCCATGAAGACTGCCCTTATCATTAATCATTTAACATTAGGCTATCACCCATGGGGTAACCAGAGCTACATCTTAAAACCATTAAGACCAGAGTGCAAATACTGCCAGGCCAAACTGACATCACTTCTACAACCAAAATGGATGAGAAAACAATAAATCGCTATGATGATCCAGGAAAACTGAACTAGCAACAATAACCTTAGGGCTGAAAAGCTGATTAGGCTGCAATAAATCCAGAGAAAAACAAATTGCCCATGTTCTAGATTTCTGAGTGTAGCAGTGCCAAGTTTCTGACAACCATCTTTGCACTGCCAGCCTAAAAAGGTTCAATAGAAAGCAACGGAAACTTAGCACTTTTTGACATTTTAGCACAAAAGCACTATATTTTAAGTGTCCAATGCCTAATACTTACCTGGATCAGCTGTTTACAATTTCAGCAATTCTCATTCTGACCAGAAAGCAATTTCAAACCACAGCACGAAGAACTGAGCTCAAAGACACTGAACTGAATCTGAATCATTTTCCAGACATTGCAAGCATGCACAAAGACGACACATTACCCACTCCTGCTGTGTATCATCACATATTATCATGCACTTTTGTATCTTTTCCACATATGGATTATTAGTAAGACACTATTTTTCTCAAATATAAACACAATCATTACAGTTCTTCACTTTAACAGGTAAAAGGTAAAAATTGAAATGCATATCATGTGCTGAATTTATCAGAGCCCCATCTCTGCATGCTTGTTGAACTCTGTAACAACTCTGAGAATAATTGGTAAAGTAGATCAGAGTAGATCCTTAACCTGGCTGGACTAGATTAGTTCATCACTGTAATTAATATATGTTATATTCCCTGAATTTGCTGTATACTCCTTCCTAAAACTTGGGTGATTTGAACAGCCTTCCATATAAATTGGACTAAAATAATATAATTAACCTTTAACATTATTTTAATTACTCATTAAGTTCAGTTGATGTGATTAAAAATAAAAGTTAACTGGACCTCATTTATACTATATCCCTCCACGAACTCCACAGTAATGTGGGATAATGAAATTAAGTCTGTGTGGCCAACATGAGAACCACATGTAATGGAAGTAACACAGATACCAAATATCAGAAAACCCAAGAATTCTTTCACCTTTCAATATCCTTTCAATTTTAATAAACTTACATACATATGTAAACTTTCCTGCATAGAGAGCTACATTGTATATAGCTTAACAGACACAGAGAGTAAATTCTCAGAAAGTGAAATAATATATTTTATTAGACAGTTTATTTTTTTAAAATAGGACCCACAGAGACAAGAAAAGAACATGATCCCTTTAGATCTTCACAAAAGGAACTATGACCTGGCATACTTTCAGTACAATAAAATTGCCGACCTAGCCCTGTGTGCAGGGCCTTTCAGTTGTTTTGCATACTGCATCAAAAGACAAACAAGTGCCATGCTCATGACAATGAATCTCTATAGTAAGCGCTTCATTGTACTTGACCCTAACAATGCTGTAAAGAGTTAAATAGACACAAACACGATTAGTTTCTTGTTGCATACATCTTGATCGGAATAATGCACAGGTACAACCTCAAACTGCATTGTGTATGTGACAGAATTAAGACACTTGTTAGAATTCATTTAAATTTATACAAAGATAGTACTTTGAAAACTCTTTACTCATACATGGTGATATAATGAAACCACATTTTCAGAATGAGATCATGTTTTTCAGGTCTATGAGCTAAGTTCCCAGCGCAATAATACATATGTATACATGGGTTATTGCACCAATAGAAATAAGAAAATAAAACCAAATGCATGTTACAAATACATTGAAGACGCAATATGTTTTCAGTGCATACTTAAGTATGCAGCGACAACATTTTCAAAATCAGTACTTGATGCCTGTCACCAAAAATACACATATTAATTCAAGTTCTAAAGTTAGGTGCAAAATATTTCGATTTATATTGTGAGAAATGTTGTAGAATTCATGTTCACCACATGTTTATTTAGCTGTCTGTCTGGAAGGCACAAATGCTGTCAAAACACAGTATTTATTACAGTTATGTTGTATGGTAATTATCACAATGGTCCAAGCAGGGCTCCAATACATGTTTTCTCAGCAAGTTAGAAGAGGGAGGGGGTTGTGGGAAGTTGTCTGACAAACAACCTGTTAAAGAACATGTAGACAGGGCTGTAGTGAAATTCCATCCATGTGTTTTCAATAACTCTTGGCCCACTTGTTGAATCAGCCCTAACCACAGAATGCTCTGAATTTGTCCTCACATGTAAGGCGGGCTTTGACCTCCAGTTGGTAAGTTGAAGAAACGTGACTGAACTGAGGGTGTACATCTGCTGCCAGTATGCCACCCTTACAATAAACCATCCCATTACAAAGGGGCCACCAACCCTGCCCATTCAGGGGCTAAAGATTGCCATCCCTAATTAGACATCTAAAGGAAATTTTGACATGAAAATTAACTTTCATTTTAATCATAACAATGCATTGAACTTTTAACAAAGGTTAGAGCTTTATCCTCAGATTGAACCACAGACAAAATCATGACATTAACATGCATGTTTTGCAAGTGTTTTATAGCACTTGAGGGCTGCTCAAAATTGTCTGCAGTGACAATGTATTTTTGACCTATTTGGACTCACTATTTGCAACAAAACTGCACTTGTTCATAATCTACCAGCAAAGCACTTTTTTTTTTTTTTCAAGGTAACGAACCTAAATGTTCTCTAACCCTGTATCTGCTTGGAAAACATATATTGATGCTGTTCAAAAAATCCACACATTGTACATGTAGTATTTAATCACACTTTTGGTAACCTGAATAAAAGGCTTCGATCGAGGTAATGTCTTTGGTCACAGTTCACCTCCGTTACCGCTTAGCAATACATTCTGAGAGAAAATCAATAAAAACATCATAAAATGACCATTATTCTGCTGTTTGTGAGTTTTAACCCGCATTTATCTAGAAGCCTTGGTTAAAGTGAAAGAGTTACCTAATGACCAGAATCTGCCTAGGGTTTAGACCTGTAAACATTTCAGGTGAGATTAACAAACTAACACCTTTGATTGCAAGTTTCAGTATCAAATTCTGGTTTTTGTTTAATTTCTCAGATAATTTCTTTAAATCAGTTATAAATGTGCAAGTCCTTAAAACAGTTATCCATCCCAGATGTAATAACATCACATTTTTTTATCAAACTAGCAGGCATAATCACTACAAGTTACAAGAATTTATTCTCAGCAAATGATTCACTAGAATATGTGAATATAAAAGAAAAACCACCCCTTTCAGAAATGTTTCTAGAAATGTAGCATTTGATCTCATATGCATAAAATAAAGTTTATATATACTGGCTTGGGTATATGGACATACATAGGACACACGCAAGATACATGTACATATGGTTTAACAACAATAATTAATGGGATGTCTGTTTACTAGAGATGCGACGTATTGTAGACATCATGCAGTAATGATATGTGTTTATCAATTCACAGAAAGCCGACCGTAACAATTTCTGTATGTATCTAGGCACACAGAGCTAAATTTATAAGAAACTAATATTTATCTTACACGAAGAGTATCTGTATACAGAAAAATATCAAAAGTGGTGGAAGTTCCCGAGGTGTTTGGATTGGTTAGCCTTCTCAGTTCAGTAATTTACAGGGGTGAACGTTCCAGGAGTTATCCTAACTTCCGGTGTAAACCTAACAGCAATATTATCTGGCTTCCTATGGTGGCTACTTGATTTATTAACATGGCAAAACACTGTAGGGAAGCTTCCCAGAAGGATCTGCACATGTACTGTTCAAGCTATATAGTGTATGTACATGCTTATTTCCATGTATGATAGGCTGTGTTCTTGCATGAAAGAAATATAAAGACGACAAAACACAATCAAAATGTCTGCTCACACATATGGTCTTAAGCTGAAAATAAAATTTTGCTTTTTGCACTACAGATGAACTTTGGTTGTCTTCTTACCTATTCCATATTCCTACTCTTGCTATTGGCTAAATATATATATGTATATATGTATGTATAAAAGTAAGATTTTTCTGATGTGGAGAAATAAAAGAATACAAAAACAATTCTCAACTTTCTACATCTTTGTATTCCGTATGCAGTCTCAAAAGTCTTGTTCTTATCAAGGAACAGTCGAACAGTTCAACAGGCTTTATATATGGGCATGTTTCCACAGAGTAAATGGTCACTGGGACAACAAAGTTTCAAGTATGGACATGCCATATCATTGTGAAAAGCTGTACAAAGATGAGAGATCAAAAATGATAATAATACTAATCTTTATAAATTAGTGTAAAATCAAACAGTATAATACAGTTCGTTATGTACACTAAACATAGTATTCTTACAATAATTTATAACAATGTATGGTTAATTAATACATTAGTGTGGTCAAATGGTTGAGACCTGTGGCCTTCCATTCAGACCGAGTTGACACTTACTAATAAACAAAGTTGTTTTAACATCTAACAAAGCCTGATTTCCGTCCTGAACTTTGTAAAACTGAAAAACTTTGAAAGGCAGTGTTAAAGAGAGAGAACACTGCTAATGTATGTACTGACAGGAAGAAAACGATTGAAAACAATGATTTTCATTGGAAATCTGTTGTCTGTGTACTGTTAGCCAGGATCTTAAATTTGTTATCTGACCAATGTGTTGTGTGTTGTGTAGATTTGATATCTTTCATTTTAGCACTACTGTTCAATCTAGGTAACGTATTCAGTATTATGTGGAATGTATTATTGTGGGGACTGTAAATAAATGTAAAAGGAATAATATTTATATATAATATTAGTTTTTGGAGAGATTTGTCTTATGGGGTGATATAAAGCTTTTCTTATCCCAATGTCTATTAATCCCTCTGGACATCCCCTGCAGAGCACGGCAGACTTTAATTTAATAAGTCACTCACTGTGAGTGGTTGGGTTGATCAATGACAGTTCAACAATAGCTTAGGTTCAAGGAGTACCTAGGTATACAATCTGGTGTATAAACCCTTCAGAAAATTTAGTCCACCAATCTCATATTTTACCAATTAGATGTACCTTCTACCTTAGAAGTATATATATATATATATATATATATATATATATATATATATAAAGACAGTTGCAAATTCCTATGTCAAGACATGCAAATTCCTATGTCAAGACATGATCCTCAGCTGAACAAGTCAGATAAAAGTACATGAACTATACTTCTGGAATACAACATGTGTGTTTCTTTACAAAACATCAGAGCAATGCACACCTATTGTTAAGACCAGCCTGTGTAAAGATAACAAGAAATGTTGTGTTATTTTTCAATTCTCGGCATGAATACTGTTTGCCCAATACACAGTGGACATAAAGCTTCAAGACAACACTTCCCGTGCATGTCTTTTTGTCACGGTATCTGTTTCTTAGCAGCAAACTGAAAACAGTTTGATGCCTGTGAGACTGCAGGTTATCACATTATATGGTGCTTGGAGAAGGTCCAATTCACATGCGGCTGGCAAGTCTGGCCTTCATTGATAGGGTTATGGCAGCATGTTCTTGTTGAGCACTCCTCAACATTACTTTTCACATCAATGACAGCTCCACAATAGCTAAGGTTCAAAGAGTACCTAGGTATACAATCTGGTATATAAACCCTTCGGAAAAATTAGTCCACCTATCTCCCATTTTACCAATTAGAAGTACACCTTTTTAACATGTCTAACACAGGCTCTTCTCTGTGTAACCACAATCACACACAAAAAATCCACAGAATAACAATCAGCTGGTTAACTTCAGAAAGCATGGCAGAGTCTGTAATAGGATATGAGACAGGAGCACATGTCAGAGGTCTGCAAACATGCTGTGTTGTGGTTAAAGGCAAGCAATTCTCTAGTCAGCACCATCAGCCTGGGTTACAGTAATTCAATCATTTTCACTTATTTGAACCTCTGCCAACATAAATCCAAGGTCTTCTAGAAACCTAGCTAAGTCTGCTTTTAATTCGACCTTGATGATACTTGCTTTATGGTATGACAGTCTGGACATTGCATGGCCTTTCTATGGCCTTTCTTTACAGCACCCTACTTGAGATGCATATGTGCAAAAACACTGACCTATGTACATTTAACACTAAACATTGGTTCCAGCTAGTTCTGTTTGATGAACATAATCTGGTTGCAAGCACCTGGCCCCTCATGTACATTGCATGAGTTGAGCTGCACCCGGGACAGACTGGTATATACCTGATGTGCTTGTTCTGCTGATGACTCAGAGATACCACCCTGAACTAGACTTGATCAAGTCGCTTCCAATAAGCACTTTACCAGCTCCTTCTTCATGTATACCTGTCATATCATGGTGTCAAAGAGATGCAAACACCATCAATATAGACAGTAAATGTACAAAATGTCACATCACCATCATAATTCTCGTCATGATGGTCATACGACATCAAACAAAAAGAATACTTTGTGTATAGACAAGTCCGCTTGTTCGCATGTTATGGATGTGAAATGTCAATGGTTATCACATGCATATACATACTTAAAGTTGGGTGTACAATGGGTGGACAACAGCAGATACCACCCACTGACCAATGAATTACTCTTATCAATCTGTTAGCAAAAGTTATATGCACTGTGCATGTCATCTGTAGAGGTAGCTTGTTCTTAGCAGGCCTTAATACTTATAAGGCTTGCACAGTACAAATCTCACCTTACAGTGAATAGCTTCGTGCAAAGGTTACAGGTAAATATCAATAGGCCAACATAAATTAAATTCTGCTTCAAATTAAACATAATTCTCATGGATTAGATATGTTTGATGTTAATGCCATACCAAGGCAGTTTTTTTTATTCCAATTTGGCGAGGAAACTAGAGTGCCCAGCACAAACCACCCACCTCTCACATGTGACAGAAGAAGAAAAATTCCTATGTTAGATGAACATACCAATTACTGTGAAAAAAGAGACATAGGGAGCATTGTGATCAGTAGTGTAATGCCCTACTCATGGAGAAAGTGCATCACACTCCCTGCAATAGGATTATATGTTAAGCCTTGAAATATGAAATTTTGCCAGCTGAGATAAAATTCACATTCAGCCTATGAAAACATATTTTCTAATCTTCCAATTTCATCAGGAGAGCTAGTTCACAGCCACCAAAGAAGAAATTATTGTTAGAATGTTTTACGTTTCAAGTAAAAACTTGTTACAGCTTAAAACTGAACCATTGTGAATAAATTAGGTTTGAAAAATCACCAACCAGGTGTGATAAACATGGCTTGCATCAGCTATGCTCAAATGTGCATCCTGTATGTGTAGATCTGGAAGTATACACTGCCTTCCAGAAAATCGACCCCTACCCCCTCCCCCCCCTCCCCCTCCTCCCTAGCCCTCCACTGCTCCACTGATCTGTTCTGTATTACACAGGAGCATGGCAGGCTAAGAGTGGGAGGATGAAATGCAACCATCAGACAACCATTCCCTTCATCTGCTAGAAGAGGACTGCAAGGAGTTAAAACACTTGGCTCAACTTTATATCCCCAAACCATGGTTCCCTGACTTGTCAAACTATCAAATGTAGCCGCAGACAAGCTTTAACAACCAAGGCCATCAGAGCAGCCAAGGGGTTACCCAGTGGCTCACGCCCAAAGGGGATAAGGCCCTGGAGGCAGGATCAACCAGTCAGCATCAGTAACCAGACAGGCTCTTCCAAGGCAACCCAATATGTTACTATCTTATCTACATGGCCCGGCTAAACACCCTTCAATATTTCTAATCTAACAGCTTGTTGGTACAGTCTTTCACATAAAGGGACTTCTCTGAACTAAACAGAGACACCTATCTGGCAGTATATCCTGTGATATAACAGGCTGAGATGAGTCATCTGTGTCCCTTCCACATGGAGTAACCCAACTCTGTCTGTCAGCACTTTACCAAAACCTTTTAAACACTGGATCTGACCCAATCACACTGGGCTGTGACTCCCTACCACAAAGATGAGCTGTCTCTTCTTGTTTGTATTGTGCAATGAACTACAGGACAGGTAGATCTCCAAATCCTAGCAGTGACAAGTGTTGAGTGGTTGACAAGAACACCCCATTGTAAGATATTCTAAACCACTGACAGGTAACAAAACTGCCAGCTTTTATAAACATCACTGAAATTCTGCTTAAGCTTTATAATGCAAGAGGGCGTGTAACTTGCTACTGTTTCAGCATTTACATGAACAGTTAAAATAAAACCCTAAAGCAGAGTTAATCTGCGAGAGACCATTTGCCAACTACCATACTGTAGTCACTGTTCTAGTTTGACCTGCAAGTTGTTACATATGTAGTGTTATATATTAATACATTTTTTGCAGATCATATATTCCTCATCTTGTTACACATGTCATATGCATAATGTTTTCACTCCCTCTGGTATAGGTCTTTATATGATAATTCCTACTTTTAAGTCAATTCAGTACAATATGGCAAGTTTTGAGAAACGTGAAATTTACACAAAATGGACAGAAGTTCATATATAAATGCAGTATGTCCCTGCCCCTCTCAACAACTAGGATAGCTGATGCTGCAGCCAGACAGCTTGAGTCAAGTTAGGGATGCTTAGAGCTTAGGCAAGGTCTTTGGTACATGTGTAACTTTAACCTTGGGATGTTACACACAGGTCTAATTAGAGCAGGCAGAACCAGTACAAACACAGGAACTTGAGACATGCCTACATGCAGTCTACTACATGTGCCAGAGCAGGGAATAATTACATGTAAAAGCCAGACCCAGAATCCTTAGGCGACTATATAGTCTTCCTCTACAACAAGAAATCTGAAAC
>NC_088301.1:47818476-47875135 GCF_032854445.1 Liolophura sinensis | reverse complement strand
TATACTTATATACATAAGTTAAATCTAAAAGACTGGCTGAACAGCTTAACTGATAGACTAAATTAATACATTATGTGGTAGCTAGTACATCAGATAACATAATGCACTTTGTTCATACAGGATGTACAGAACATATCTATATTGATCAAGCCACTGAATTCCTTACACACTGAGATCTATGAGTACACAACAGTCTTTTTCGGCAGTTGCTAGAGCAGCCACCTTTGTTCCTCTCTTTCTTTAAGAGTACACTGTATGTATACATGTACATAATACATATACAAACCCAAAATAAATGTCCTAAGGTTTCCCATCTACCTGTAACATTTCAGTGATGCTTAAAGAGTTAATTAAATTAGTCATCTTGTGCAGCTTAAAATTACCATGGGTGAAATTATTTCAACATAACTGGATATGCGAGCTGATAATTCTGGCATTTACAGTACTGCATACAGTATGCAGTTCAGGGGTTAACTACCCAGTTCCATATAGGCTTGGTGGCCATGTGCACTGGTCAGTTTTACTGATGAATTAAGCCACATTTGTAGTGTAAGTGGGCAGTGAGAATAGGCCCCAAAGCCAGCCGGGTGTGAAGCTCTGATCAAGCATGGTCAAAATACACAGCAGTCCCTGAATGGGACAGGAAAGGTCAGTCAGTTCAATTCTACATCTTGGCCTTATGGTCAAACACATACATTGTAGCCATTGCAAAAGAGTGCACTCAGGCCTCTGCCTGTTCATGTGGATTTTTTCGTCTTTTGAACTTGGACAAAACAAAATCAAATCTACCATTCATGTGCCTGTGATTCTGAATATACAACTATGCTACATGTAAGGGCCATGGAAGTGCTCTGTCTGCAAGGATAGCCTAATATTCTTTCTAACTTCAAATTCCTTCTTGGTGAGAAGATACAAAAAATAAATAAGTAAATAAATGAAAGCACTCTAGCTGCATTAGCACAATAGATAGCTGGAGAACATATTGTAGGCAATGCTACACAGGTTTATATTTGACTATAGGCTAATACAAACAGCTAATGTCCAAAGACTAAAAAGACAATGCAAGAAAAATTCAGCCTACAAATGAGAAATCATTGTTCAAGATGGTGACTTATAATATAAATCTGCATAATCTTCCAGAAGTGAAACTATAGAAACATTGGTCTGAGTAACCAGAACACAGCAATTCAGGAAAGACAATTAAGGCCTGGGAACATACAATACACATTCGCGTAATGATACTGATACACAAGAACACATACAGTAGTGTTCCTATAGGATACAGTAGCAAGTACATGTACGCATGGTATACATACTAGTGTATGAACGTACTTCATACACTAGTACTTTCTCACAGTATATTGAAATTTGTGATACTATGCATGCATGTATGTAAACCCAACATTAGGTCAGAAAGAGCCAGGTTTACATAAAACCAGTCTACCACAGATAAAAACATAAAAAAAGGGTTCAAAGCAATTTGTCCAATGGCAATGTAAAGAAATCTTAACAGTTTATCTGTGTCTACTTCCGAGACCCAGATGAGGCATCTGAGAGAACAGAGGTTTGAACTATACGTAACAAGCCGTCCCAAAGATGCTGTTTGGGTTACAGAGGACTTTGACTCCATCTACAGCAGGCTCAGATGCTACCGGATGTCAGGAAAATAACAACTGCACATGGCGACGTTGTATACTTTACTCAGTGACTGTTGGACAATAACCCAAGGTGTTCTGAACAACAATAATCTTAGCTGTTATGTTGTGACATGTGCAGGGCAAATGATAAAAATGTGAAAGGGACAGATCTGGAATAACTCTACAAACCACCTAGTCTGGCACACTTGCAGCCTTGTGAACATTAGCCTGAAAAGCAGTGGTCTGATTATAACTCTGTAACGATGTTGTATAGATATAAAGTGTATCAGCATTGAGTACATGTACAAATACAAAAGTCAGGATGTCCTGAACAGGTGCCCCTTCTACAAAACACACTGCAGTTGTAAGGACAAAGAAAATGAAAGGACAAAAAGTTAAATTATATAAAAGAATAAAAATATAAGAAAGGATCAGAAAGTAAAGTTAGAAATAAAGGTTTATTATTATGCACATACATAATGAGATGTATGTACATAAATGTCCTAAAGATATCCTCTAATTTACATGTCCATACCTCATACCATTTTGCCATTATAAAAACAAACTACATTTATATGAATCTTGTAAAAGATTACGCCACTCCTCACTGGTAAATGCTAAGGCAAAGACGACGCTCAAATACTATTTTGTCACAACTACAACTACAGTGTGGTAATCACTGTACATGGATGTCACTTTTGTTTCAAGAAAAACTTACACATACTTCATAAACTTCCGTTCTAAGAATGTAATCTTTCATGATTCCATACCTCTTCACAGTTATACAAGGCACAATAGCAGCAATTATTCACCTACCAAACCCAATTAAACATGTCAGTCAATGAAGTTTGGAATAACAACAACAAACACAATGAGTGGGACATTAATATATGGAAAATTTTACCACCCTCAAAAAATGTGTACTCAATGACTTCATCCAATATTACATGTAGTTTCAAATTCATACATCCTTAAGCAGGCCAAGAATGTTGACACCAGACTAATGCCACTGCGGTAACAATCCATTTACACATATGCTGCTAAGACTTTTCCATTAGGTCTGCCAAAATGTGTATGAATACCTGTTCTAGCCAAGTTAGGGCCACAAAAAAAAAAAAACAAAAAAAAAAACATTAAGCAGATAAGCCCAAGTGGTTGGTAAGTATAGAATTGCAGTCTGGTTAACCGCAAAACGTATCCAGTGTAAACAGCACACTACATAAGCAGACCACCAATCCTATCGTCAGGAAGAACATGCAGACATAAGCAAATTAAAAATGAAAAAAATGAAGGTACCCTAATTGTTCAACATTTTCAACCGCCTCTGCAACCAATATGTTGAAACAATCTGAGACAACTATGGTGTGTTGAAATATAATTTGCAGAGTTTTATGAAGCTTGCATCTTTAATGACACAAACAAAAAACACCATGTCGCATATTTACATTGTGCAGTTTCTTTATTTCTTACCATCAAAGGCCTGTTTTGCAAGCTGGTGTGGCAAGTGCATTTATTATGGTTACTTGCAAAGGAACAAATAGGGTTCAACACCATGGTTACTAATGTGCACACTACTTTTTCAACATTATGCCAGAATCCACATAGGACTGCTTCAATGTATTGTAAAAAAAAAGGCTCCAGCAGAACTGCTTTTTTAAGATGCCATCACTACATGTAGTTATAAATCTCTGAATCAAATGCATGACATGATACTCCAATATCCAAAAGTATCCATCTGAAATAACAAGCTGGGTCACTTGGTCCATGTCCAGTAATATTTATCAACTTGCTGGCCAAGACACACAGCAGGTATACAAACCAAGCATATAGCCAGTCTGCAGAAAGCTTTCTCTTAGTTTGTTCCACATATTTAGATTTTATGTGTGCATGTTAATGCCACATCAAGAGCTAAATCTGTTCTTGAGAGCTAGCTAGCAATGAGAATTCAAAAGACATCAATGATTTCTATTTGTTTGAAGTCATTTTGCACTATACTGATGCTAACAAAGTATATCACAGAATTTTTAAAAATTTATAATATTTTAATATCGATACTTCATATTTATTATTATTCATATTTTGATCTTTCATCATTGAATGACAGTAAAATGACTTTCACTTTCCGTTTTATAACTGTATTGCTTTACTTAACATGTAATCTAAGAACTGAATCCATTTACATCTGTAGGATTCCCTGAAGGATATGCCATTATTGCTTTTCTCTATTTTTTGAAGTCATCAGTATTTCTGCATTGGGTTTTCTTCCCATGTCTTTGCAGAACCCCTATAAACTGTTGTTTGATGTCTGGCACCTTTGTTATCAAACAAATCCACTGTGAAACAGCCTTGGAACTGATATCTTCCATAAAAAAAGTTCTCTTTCCTTAAAAGTTCTCTGCCTGGACCTGAAGACAGGTTGCCACTATACAATGTTCAATCTGTTCTCAGAAGATCCGTCTGTAATTCATTGTAAACAAGGTCTGACTGTCCACCAGCTCCATTCAGAAGACTGTATATGGGTTAGTGGATCAGGACTGTCTCTATGAATTGAACTGTATATGAACACATGTATGTCATCTGATCCGACCATTGTCCCAGGGCCGGTTCGTGATGTATCATGGAGTCTATGCTAATCCAGGTTACAGCCTTTCCCCTCCAAAAGACATCCTCTCTATGCATCCTTTTATGTCTGGAGGAAATTAGTCCAAGCCCTCCTTGTCGATTAGCGAACAGAAATGAAATTTTTATAGGTGACAAATTGTCGGTTTTCCACTAAGCTGTGTTGGAGGTCAAGTAGGTATCTCTTACTATGGCATTGCACACAAACCTCAACCTAAACTTCCTATGTCAACACAAAACTGGCTTCCAAAATCAACAATACAGGCTCTTAGGCTGAGAATGGATCTTCAAAGGAATATATCTCATAATTATCCTATTTCATTTCAACAAATCATTCCAGAATGACTTAACATGATAAGTACAAAATAAAAAACACTATATGTATATAGACAGCCTGTATTTTCTTATTTTACTTATATTTCTTATAGAATTAACTGTGGTAACACAATCTAATGTTAATGTAAACTTTAGAAATTCTCTGAAACTTGAGAGTAAAAATAATTACATACATACATAGTTCTGGGCATCACACAAAACTTGAATACCTTGCCAGTGGTAATTTCTGTACATGAACAGTCACACAGAGTACCCATCCATTTGTCTGTCATATTACATTTAAAAAAACTTGTAGTACATGTATTTAAAGTGAGACATCTGTAAAAGATTTAATATATCAACTGAGAAGAAATATACTGAATTGTGTTATTCTAACACAATATATTATCGATGAAAATATGTTTATTTATTTATTTATCTGATTGGTGTTTAACACCGTACTCAAGAATATTTCACTTATATGATGGCGGCCAGGATTATGGTGGGTGGAAACTGGGCAGAGCCCAGGGGAAACCCACGACCATCAGCAGGTTGCTGGCAGACCTTCCCACATACCACTGGCGAGGACGCCAGCATGAGCTGGACTTAACTCGCAGCGACTTAATGTGGAAGTTAGAAATGTGATTAAAACAATGTTCAAGGATCATTCACCAATAAGCTACTATTGCAATAAGCAGTGAGACATGACAAAGGCCAATTACCCTATTTCCTCAACCTTTTCACATATAAAAGAGCAACTTTCAGAGCAATTTATGCATATTTTTAATTTGATTTTGGAGACAAAATGACATTGGTTTGACTGGCCAGTTTCGTGGACTTCACAAAAAGTACAATTTTAGCAGTCAAGAACAATCCCTTCACAATATACTTGAATAAACACATTGCAAACACGTGAAAAGGTTATATTTGCAGTAAAGGAATTAAAATAGCACACTGATTAATGACATAAATCTATAGATTTTTTGATTAATCATATGTGGGTCAAGTACATACACGAGCACATGTCACAGATATGAATTTGTGAAATTTGGCATACTGTCTTCCGAATGAACAGTGAATCAATGATATGTCACCTGATGTAGCTAATTTTTTTGTAGCCTAAACCTTCGATCTGCACAACTCCTACCAATATATAACAGCTTTCAATCTTCAGGTCATTTTGCAGAGATTAATAAATGCTTAAAAGTGGACAGTGGCCACAACTCAAAATAGGGTAAGTTTTTCTCCTTTCATTTTTTATAAATGGCCAGTGATATGCGATAGATAAATCACTCTCTTTCCATTGTAAATGTGGTTTATCCTACACACCTATACCTACATCAGTGAAAAGGTCTGACACACCAGCTTTACAGCATTTATGCTCCTTATCCCGGTGTTGAAAACACTGCCTATTCATCCTTAGTTAACCATATGTAAACCTAAGTCAAGAAAATGCTTGAACATGGGGAGTGAATTCAAAGGAAAAGGAGATAACTCACACATAGCCTAATGGGTGTCAGCTGAAAACTTGGAGAAGCCATTCAATGGCTTGACAGAGTTAAACTCCATGAAAACGGTATGCACCTTTGGTAAACCACAATCACTTCATACACCTACAGGTACTACATGTACCAATGCTTCCCAGGTGAGCAAGCCATAAAAATCATATATGGCATGACCTTAACTAGACATTAATATACTCCAAGCTGGATACTATACCATGCAACACAAAGACTTTCACGTTCTTGATTCTAAGGTATGATAACATTTTTTCTGTTGCATTAGCTATTTTGACCACACACCAAGAACGTAGCTGGTAAAAATCCTAGAAAAAAATCCTTCCTTTCTACTGGCTGGTGGGTTTCTATGTAAATGCACTTTTTTACATCTACTCTGCCATTGACAAATGAGGCCACTAAAAAAACTCAAGATTGATGAATTTGTAAAAACTGTATCCATGCAGAATAAATTAAACAAATATTTAGATGCTGGTGAGAAGTAAAAACAAAACACAAGAAGGCAAAACAAAACAAAGCAGGGGAAAACCAGTTAAGTTGCAAAATCTTCACAGAATTCTTGCATCAAAATCACACACTAAAAAAAAACAAGAAGGAAAGAAAGGAAGAAAAAGAGAGATTCTTTCATTAAGATGTGTTCCATAAAGATATTTATACTATATATATCTCTAGCAGTTATATATCCCAAAACAATACCAATAACGGATAGCTTGAAACACTGTGTAAAGTGTTACACTCACAATATCCAAACTGCTGGATGCAAACTATCATTGTCCCATGTTTGATGACATATTTCAGCGTAACATGCAGAAGAGATAATATTGCCTATACATGTAAAGCAGCCCTAAGCATACATAGGTGATGAAACTATTAATGCATCATTGCCAAAGGTAATGTATGAAAGTAAATTTTAAGTTCAAATTCAAATAGCAGCTACCCATACTTATTCACAAGTACTTATTTGTTTAATTGCATGGTGTTCTACACCATACTCCAGAGTATTTCACTGTAACAGTATTTCTGAACTGTAACAATATGCTGTTACAGTACATTTGTCATTTACATGTCACTGAAACTTAATTTCTGTAAATCTTCCCATATAAGCGTCATGTCCGACATTCATATACCATTCGTAGTCCGTAAAGGGCGTTCCAAATCGATAATCCCAAGATCCATTTCCAAAAGAACATTTAAATTCCAACACCTTTGACTTCTAAAGCTATTTTTTCAGTGGAATTTATGCACATAATTATTATGAAAATGACACCACAATGATTCTGTTTCTGTCACTAAAGAGGCAAGGTTCATCAAACTATGCAAAATATTTCTCTACCATTTATTGTCCTCTCAAATTGTTTCATATATAGGTTGCAGACGTGGTTGAAAAGGTTGAAGAAATACAGTTGTCACTTACGATCTTCTTTTTGGACCTCCTCGTCATGGATGTTTTTCACGATACCAGAATAAGATAAGATTGTAGTTAAGTGTAATGATATTACCCAATCATGACTATGTTACATACCTGATCAACAGGTGGTGGCTGATCATAGGTGGTCTAAGAAGAGATGCCTAGTGACATAAAGTTTATCAACACTCTTTCTTAGAGAAAAATAACTTTCACTTTTTCTTTTCTCCTGGTCTTTCTTGTTATTAAGTAAGTTGATAATATTTTCAATTGTCTAATTAAATTTAGCAAAACAATGTTGAATTTTTTACAGATGTCAACAAATCCCTGTGCAAAGAAATGTAACACCATTTGTTCTATGATTTGTGTTGCAAAACAGGTTTAGACATAGAGCACCATTGTTAAGCAGTTACTCATTGTTCTAATTATATACATTCCCAATTACACAGCATAAATGTCACTCTGAAAGTTGCAATATTAGGCCAATGTGACATAATTCACATCACCAGCATAAACCATAAAACTCATGCTGAGTAATAGAACAGAACATGACCAGTCATAATTAATTCTAAATTAATAAATACCCTTTTGAACAACATTTATATATGCATATGGGCAGACTGGCTTCAACTTAAAACATCTTCACATGAATGTACTATATACCAAAATGTCACATGGGAAATGCCAATTATCATTAACTTATGACGGATCAAATGTCAAGGGAAAAGAAAAGTGTGGTGTGAGAAAGATTCCAGCCCAAGTCAGTCCTCTTTAGGTGTATTTGCTCCTGATAACTCGTGATAGTCAGTAATTTCAACTAGCTGAAAGTCTATATCTGTATATACATATGACCAGACATGATACCTATACTTAACCAACTTTTGGTAAAAAACCTAAATTACCAAAGAGATAAAAAAAAAAAAACAGATAACAGTTCATAACTCTTGGCTATATACACTATAATTCATGCCCGCCAGTCAGTCATTGCGATTTCCTGATGAGATCTAATATATTTGGCAAAGGATGTACAATATTTTGTTCTCTTAAGTCATATAGGCTGCAAAATATCTCCATGACATTAGAAATACTCTCCAGGAAACATGAATCTAATAAAGTGAAGCATCCCAGTACATCTAAGTAGAAAACAATATCATTCAAAGGCAGATTATCTTCATGGCTCCAATACATTTATAGGATGAATGATTTGAGGTATCTCACAAACTGCAGGGGTCGTAACAAAGGGGCTTACTGAGCTTCCTCAGATGCATTTGTTGTGGTATCAAATAGCAAGAGAATGCCAGAGATATTAAAATCATTCAGACTGGCATCCTCTTAGATCACCCATCATGCTAACATTATGTGCATGAATGCATGCAATGATTTTCCAAAGAACTCCTGAATAGAATATATGACAGCTAGTGATAAAACAATGTCAAAGCTCATTTCTCCTCTCAAAATCGACAGGCCAGAAAGAAACAATAAGAGAAAAAGACAGATCAAAGTGTGATCCAGTTAACCAAGTTAATTCAAGCCACATGGGTGTCATGGAGAATGAGCTAAGAAGTAAACTCATCTGAAGTGATGACCCATCACCCTGTAACACA
This sequence comes from Liolophura sinensis, assembly GCF_032854445.1. Lineage (NCBI taxonomy): Eukaryota > Metazoa > Mollusca > Polyplacophora > Chitonida > Chitonidae > Liolophura > Liolophura sinensis. The sequence continues at coordinate 47,866,038 of NC_088301.1, read as the reverse complement.
AAATTGATACTTTTGTCTGTTGTAGTATGAATACATCATAGTCTTAGTTCAAATGTCAAATAAAAGGTCACAGATATCAGTCAGTTTTGAAATTTATAAGTCTTAATCTGTGTCTTGTTCTTTAATGGATAAACAGTCATCTAAACTGGCATCAAAGATAAACACTGCACTTACCGGAATGTAAGAGACAGTCATTCTCAAACCGGAGAACTACAACAACAGACTACATCTGAACGCTCAACAATTAGTGGAGCACTTGGTAATCCATGTCACAACAAAAGGCAAGGCCTACCTAATAACCTTTGACAGCCTGCAATGCAACCACAAGCCATGAAGTAGCAGACCTGGAAAAATGCCCACATACACATGTCTACTTGTTTTGACAGAACATGGCTGTGCAAAGAGAAAAGAACAACTGAGCCAATATCAAAACAGAGATCTGAAATTCACAAAAATAGTCATATTATATTATTCTCAAAATCTCTTGTTTACTGTTCCATGCATAATTTTTATGCTGTTCCAGCAACGAAGTTTGCCAAAAGTTTATTATTGCAAAGAACATGTTAAAATGCATAGATCTATGAACACTCTACTTTACAAAACTTTGGACACAGAGGAAGCCTCAAGTCTTCATGACATTCACCAGTGAAAACATCTCTGTGCAAGATCAAGGCATGGGATGACATCAGTCTATAGCTTTATGAGCACAGTCCAAAAGGTAGGTAAACTTAAAAAGCAGGGTTGATCAGGATGTGCTGACCATTGACACAATATCAGGTTACTTGTGACTGGCTGGAATGCATCCAGAGGCACACCCCAGCCCTTTATCCCAGCCCTTTATCCCATTCACATACTTGGGCCCAAACCCCCAAATTCCACAAATGACCTACTTTGAACAAGGCCTCCAAATCCACCCAGAGAACAAAACATGTTGACATTGGTCAGCAGTGGTCAGTAGCCACTTGACCCTCAAATAGCCACAGAATGCAGTCAAAGAACTAACATGAGTGACTCCTTGGCTGGTTTCAGTGCACAACGTTGTTTACTATATTAACTGGAACAGTCAATGAATTTTACAACAATAACCTTACTTCGATGATCAAGACGGATGTTAATGAACTGGCCACTAACTGAGCATTTATCTCAATTACAGCATTTTTATGACAGACCTACACTACTTCCCTACAACTACATGTGTGACAATCTCAACAATACTTAGACTGAAATCATTTCCCTCAATACATTTATCCACTACTATATCACACATGCAAAATATTTTGTTAGCAGAGACTTTTTTTATAAGCAATATGTATTTAGAGAGATATAAAGGATTTTTTTTTTCATTTTTATGTGTATGTTCCATTTTTTTCTCATTGACTGCAGAACACTGGCTAAGACATGTGACCCTAGCATGCTGACCCATAGGAATATGATAAGACATGTCTCATTCATTCAAGCAGAATACTCCATCCATTTACGCCTTTAATCATCTCACTGAGCTGTTTGGGAAAATCCTGTTCCTCATAGAACTAATCATAATCTAAAACCAAATAAGATTAACTAAAATCAAAGAGGACTGAGTCCAAGCTGCTTGCTTGATCCAGCTTGAATCAACAGATACAAGGGTTTACGCCAATGCAATTAATAAAACCCACAGATAAAATGAGACTGTGCTCTGTCAAAGGTATGATGTCTTAATCCAGTAAGATAAAATCTATGCTGGATCATGAGTCAGTGTACGTTGTTAGGAATAATAAGAGTGATGTGTGTGTTATTACATACTCACCAGGCCTTGACAGAGACTGAGAGAGACCATTGATTTAGGGTCCCCTTCCACTGTTCCCCAGTAAAAACAGTGCGTCCCCCCAAGACCACCCTGGTAGTCATCCTCGAACCAGTGTTCAACACTGCTAATCCTCGGGATGATAACACCCGCTGCAATGAAATCACGATGCGAGGTCAGATTGAAGAAAAACTTCCTGCCGTATGCTTCTATCATATAGCGCAACGCTCCTCCACCATCCTGATCAGCCTCCGAGCCCGCCGCCGCGTTCCGCCTCTTGCGGTCGTGTTTGATTCCTGTTGCCACCGATTTGCCATTTTCGTTCACACGTGTTGGAAAAACCACTTGGTATTCATCCAACTCCTCCATCAATAAGTCCACTGTGACCCAAGATGGAATAATAAAAATGAAATAAATTAGAAATCAAACACTGAGATTGCATTGACTGAAAGACTAAATACTCTATGTACTTGGGTATAGATACTGAACTTTAATTGACAGGCTTTATAGAAGAATCATGCGACTCGAATTACATTGGTTAAAGAGTCTGCGCTACTCTTGCATGCGTGCAGATCCTTCAAAGGGCATATCTTAAAAGTATCAAACACTTGACATAAATGTACTAAAGAAAATTATAAATGCATACAAGTTGACAGAAAAAAATGGTCACAGCAATAAATTATGATGCGTGCTTAGTTCATTAACTTATAGTATATATGTAGGTACTTACAGGACAAATTGGGAGGATTTTGATGCCCGTAGTTCTGTGTGTGCTGGCCTAGTAGTACGGGCTGCAGTGGGCAAACGCTACAGATACAGAGCACTACTAATGCCGTCAGCACAGAACGCATTGTCAGCGCCTCCGACACCTCATCAAAACGTCCTGAGCGCGACCAACACTAAACTGTCGCATGCAAGTAATACACACACACAGCCACCATCAACTTCACAACGCTCGTACCCCTTTACTCTTTCCCACCAGTACACAAGCCACGGCCAAATGACTTGACGTTCTCTCACACCCCCATCCTAACCGCGAAGTCACGCCTTTCTACACGTCAATCAGCGCTGGTGAGGCAGCGAGCCTTTCTACCATGAGGCGGCCGCAGGTGATTGACATGCGGGGACTGAATATGCATGTCAGAGTTGGGCTCAGCTAGACTTCCTTGGCTTGAGCTTTAAGAAGCAATACCTTTAATCCGGGCCGTACACGCCTTACCCTACTATACAAACCCCTTCACAACATACTACATGTACACTCTTATACACTGGTAATCTAGCAATCGTATAGGAATTCAATACTGATCGAAGATCACATGCCACAATATCAATAACTTATGAGACGCTTTATATCCGAACAGCTTCAGTACACTGACGTGTGGCCACGAAAGTTTTTCTCCATTTACGTCACTTAACATCACAAATCAGTAGTTATACATCAAATAGTAATCCATTATGTAACTTGATCATTCGAATATATACATCGAATTATTGCGAATAATATTAATAAAACAGATTTCCCCTCCAACAGTTTTCACAGGTAGTAATGTTATACAAATGAATATATAACCACCTTATTCTATCATTCTGCGCTCTGTGTATGGCCTCTTTCCATAAAATCCAGCACACTGGATCCGCATAGATGTGCTGATTTTCTGACTGGATACAAATTCAATCAAATACCAAGTTCCATGTATCATAAATACACACATACTCCTTCTAAAACCATGTGTATGTTCAACATCCCTGTCGACAAGTTCACTTCAGCTGCAATTAAATGCGTCCTCCAGGTGCCTAGATGTTAGTAAGATGGACATTAAACCCACTCTTTAGTTCAATCCAGTTTCAACATAAAAGAATGGCGATTCAATCTTGAAAATATTCCATCTTTGATCATGGCTATTAGAAGTGAGTGTGTTATAACGACTTCACGACACTGATATAGATCTATGCGTCAAAACAGATATTCGTATACCAGAACTCAACCAGGATGGACGTTCCACGTTAATAAACGCAAGGTCAATTCCCCAAACGACGATAACACACACTATCAAAGAACTAAGGAAGTATATAAAGTATACTATAAAGGACGGAATAATGAAAAGAGTTTCGAGGTATACATCTAACTCCACGTCTATAGTGAAGTTCCACATGCAGCAATAACAAAAGTATTTTATAGTGGAGGTATTGCACACGAGCATAAATGATGGAGAGACTTGCAAGGCAAATGAGGTTTGCAAAGACAAACCGGCACGAAAGATGGCTATGGGTTATTACTCTTCTGAAGGCAAAGACGCTGCCGCCATGGAAATGGAAGCATGTTATTTACATATCAGAACTCAGTTGCGATGGCAATGGCAGGCATATATACGATGACTCGGTTGTAATGACGATGGAAGATATATGTACGATGACTCGGTTGCGATGACAATGGCAGGCATATATACGTTGACTCGGTAGTAATGACGACGAAAGACATATATACGATGACTCGGTGGTAATGACGATGGAAGGCATATATACGAGGAATCGGATTCAGTGGCAATGGCAGGCATATATAACTCGGTAATGACGATGGAAGGCATATATACGAGGACTCGGTTGCAGTGACATTGGAAGGCATACATACGATGAATCTGTTTCAATGACAATGGAGTGAATGAATGAATGAATGCTTGGGGTTTTGTCGTACTTACCAATTATCCAGTCACATGACGACGAGGAGTTATTAGGTGTGTTTACATATATTGTGTCTCCTTGTGGCAGTGCGAGTCCATGCCGCCAAAGTGCTCCCGCCACTGAAGTATCATGCCAAGACACCAGACATAGCACCCCACCCACGCATATTATACTGACACCGGGCCAGCCAGTCAGGTTTCCCGGCTCTAACCTCTCAGTGATGAGCGCCAAGCGAGGCGGCAATAAGTACCATTTTTACAGTCTTTTGTATGATCCAGCACGGGTTTGATCCCGGATCTGCCGACTTCCAGGCGGACGGGCATATATACGAAGAATCGGTGGTAATGACAATGAAATGTATACCATGGAGATGCCGGCGAAGAAAAACAGATGAAAGAAATAACTGTGCATGGCGGAGACGACGACGAGATTAAAATTAAAGTCGAAGAATTGCAAATTATAGTGACATATTGAAGTTTTGCACTCAAAGCAAGACACTAATTCAATCCACTGGAAGCAATAAACGCACACCGTAAGGTTTTATGAAGACACAATGCTGACGGCAAATTACCAACAGCATTCTGAGACGTGAATATATAGACCTTAATAAGGTTCCACCACTTCTGATATCGATGACCATAACCTTTACAAGGCCAAAAGGCCAAATGACCTTCGATGCAGCGGACACCCAAAACTGTTGTACACAAGCATCCGTGAATCGTTTACATCTCCCTTGTATCTATATGTGTTCGCACTACAAAGATCTGTCCCTACAAAGATTGTGGGCGTTTTTCCACCAAGCTATGTTTGTGATGGATGGTGAAATGGAGTCATAACCGTGATCATCCATTCATACGTGTGAACATCCATCCATACGTGTGAACATCCTTTCATACCTGTGAACATCCATTCATAGGTGTGAACATCCATTTATACGTGATACACTTCGCTAGAAAGCAATACTGCTAATGCTCTTATGCAATAACGTTCAAATTTATACCATATTCTAATTTGGTGTTAGCCTCTCACCAATGCGGTCGCTGTGAGTTCAAGTCCAGCTCATGCTGGCTTCCTCTCCGGCCGTAAGTGGGAAGGTCTGCCAGCGACCTGCGGATGGTCGTGGGTTTCCCCCGGGCTTTGCCCGGTTTCCACCCACCATAATGATGGCCGCCGTCGTATAAGTGAAATATTCTTGAGTACGGCGTAAAACACCAATCAAAAAAAAAAATTTGGTGTCATCCAGCCATCTCTAACTGGAAACGCCACATCATAAAGGGCACCAGAGAAAGATTTTGGGTCGTTCTACTTATAGGATGATATCTTGTGTGATAGAATTATAAGTTGAAGCTTGTGTTAAACACACGCTAATCAAAAACGTCTATCCTCAACTCTGAGAACTACTGATTGTCCTGTATACCTCGCTTGTGTATCAGATAAAGCGTTGGTCTTATTGCCTCAGCCGATTGGCCCTTGGGCAATGAGTTCGCATGCAGACTGGAACCCAACTCTTGTAAATACGCGTGCAGCTTTACGTCAGGAGCTATCTGGTGAAAGGCGCTGTCTTTCTCTGTTTCCTCCAGTCATAAAACTGACCATCGTCAAATAACCGATCTAACTGTAATAATAATTCTGTGCCAGCTTTACACAAAACCCATATTTAATATCGGACGTTTATTTCAAAACCCTGACAAGAAACAATATACGCCAACCTCACCAAAGTCTGATCATGTAGTTCATTGTATTTGGGCATATAATAAAGCAATAGGCCTACGTGCAGGAGACGCGCAGGAGAGGTGTAGTGGCATTTATCATTTAATTATTACATCGATGTCATCATTACCAGATAAAACCAGCGTTTTAAGTACATACATTTATTTTTCTAAATGTAATTATGTTATTGTAAATCCATTTCACGACGTCATTATGTCATCGGTAAGTGATGCTGATTAATTTCACTAGGGGAATTTGCAGTGCAACAACTGAAAACATCTTGGGAAGAGCCAAAATTATTATACAGTTTGACTATAAAATAGTTGAATTCCTGCGTTTCCATGTAGGCTACAGTTAACAATAATCAAGCGACAGTATCCGGGAAATCGGTCAATGCCAAGCGGAAGTACGCGAGACCATCTAATACATAGAAAACCACTGCTATATATATATTTATATACATACACTAGGATATACATCTACACTATGCGTACATTTCAATTACAGACGCCGAAGAAAAATTATTCTTGTCGCTAAGTCTTTGGATTATTAACTGATTAAAAAGGAATGTGCATGCAAGTGTCTGGGTTGGGTTGGCGCATTTAAATTCGCATAGAGGAGCTCTTGTATGTACTTCATGTATTGGTGTATTTTTCGACAGACTGGGGTCGTCAGGTGCGACCGATCCCGTTTTGAAGAGAGGAACTCAAGAGACACTCAGAGATGGGAGGGGCAGAAAGCACAGAAGACACTGGTGAAACATCATCGGCGGCAAAACGAAATACGAGAAATGGACGCACTCTGCTTTTCCTTCACCCATAAAACTGACCGCCCTCGTGTAAATAAAAAATTGTTGAATAAGACGTTACTAAACAATACCAAAAGCAATTATGTTTGTTCTGTGCCATACGCTGTACAAGTTTAAATGCAATCCCTTAAAGTTTTGGTAAAGAAAAACTTCAACAATATATGGAAATCAATATGGCCTTAGCATCTGCTATTGCTTTATACACTTAGCTGAAAACCATTCTCAGCTCTCTGGTGCCACACATGTACCACTCCACCCAAATTTGAAGGCAATCGGCCAAAGCGTTCTCGAGCTATTGTGCAGACAATACCAAACCTCCGGACGTCCCGCTTAGGCTTTTGACAAACTGATGTTCTCCAATTATTGTCCGCATAGTGTTATAGGTATAGAAAACACGCGGCAACAACAAGTTTTGAATGTAATAAGTCAAAGCGTTCTTAAACGTTCTTAAGCTTTCCAGACAAAGTTATTCAAGATGGCCGCCATGGGCACACTTCATTACGCATATATATCCGTAACCAATTTTAGCTGCCAACACAATGTCATACCACAGTCCAAGTTTGAGCAGAATCAGTCACAGTGTTCTTAAATTATTGACCAGACAGAGATAATCAATTGTATTGATTGAATCAATTGCCCTATTGTGTTGCGAAATTCGCCTTAACATAATCCCAGCTGTGCTCTTATTCATGTCACACAACCATCAATCCAAGCTAGAAGACAATAGATCACAGCGTTTGCGCGGCGGAATGAGTGGCAGCTCAAATCCCACATACTTACCTGTTCCCATACCTGTTCACGACGGTGGGTAAAATTTGACTGTATATATATTGTATATGTTATACAACATGTATAGGTTATATTGTGCATGCTCGGTGCTTGGAAATGAGTTAAATGATTGGTGCTGGGAAATGAGTTAAACTCCATTTGGCGCGACACTTAGAACCCAAGAGCACTATGGGACGGGATAGTTTAGCCTCCTTCCCAAAATCCTCGCTGAGTCAATACGTTAGTCACTTTCGCAGGTTCCTCATCTATGACACTCTTCTGTTGGGAATAATTACTGGGATAAACCAATGACCTGTAAAAGAAAAGAATGAGATGTTAATAATAAATTGATCACATGGACAACTACATGTATTTGTATACTTGTCACTGAAATCACCATTCCATATCAGGATTAACAGTCAGACTTCTATAAATTGCCATGATCTTTCATTCGTTATATATACTAGATTAACAGTTTTGTAATTTTTAAGAAATCTCCATCCGGGCTACTAATTGTCACAATATATATGTAGGCCTACATCTTAGAATGTATAAATATTTGGCACGCCCCGGTAAATCAATGAACTTTAACAAGTTACTGATGAACTTTCCCACTTCTGATGTAATTATATGTACAGACATTTTGGTCGAACAAGGCTGCAAAATGCCTCCTCAAGCGCTTATTGTCAGCGAGACTCAAATAACAATAAGAACAGGTGAATCTACAACATTTCTGATCATGGCCCGGATTGAACTAGCACGTTGCGTGTCGTGTAGATAGGAATCATGCACGTAATATACACTTGAGCCTCGTCCCGTTCATACTATATATCCGGGCATTATATAACATTGTTATAGACATATGCCTACAATTATATTATATAATGCCCTGATATATAAAACGATGAATACATGTATATCTTATAATATTCTGTCGTATCGACATATCGATATATGCGACTGTTCCTTTGAACAATCGTCAAGTAGCCCCAATACACTGACTAGAATAGGCTGAGAAATACTCGGAGCAGCAATGATTATGGCGTCCAAATATTCTTCAACGTACTATAGCCAGTGAACTCGGACTATCGTAGTTGAAACTAAATCGCGATAGTGGTTTAAGTCACGCTTACATTCGATATGTGCTCAACATAATTCCTTAACATGTGTTACCACGGCAGTTACAATAAATTTAGTCTATGATAGCCCATAAAGCTAGGGTTACTAAATCAACCAATTATTACCAGCAATGTATATAAATACTGGGTGTTTCGATACATGCACTAATCAGGGTTTCTTTGCTATCCTTCAAAACTTTTATCTATGATTTCTCCGCCACGCTGTAAATTTTACAGGTTGACTTTAAATTGTTTAGAGACTAAATGATATACATAATATAATAAAAGACGTACAGCTTAGAGAGTAAAACCAGAGCGGCGACGACAGTGTTATGGTCCACGTAACCAATGGAATACCTCCTGTCAATTTACCTCAGGGTTTTATTCTAACTGTTCATGTAAATACACAGGGATTTTCCAAAAAAAATGCAGCTGCATATATTATCTTTTTAAATATGAATCTGTATCGCAAAACTCAGGCATTTTAAAACTGATCAAATCCCAGCACGTACATGTAACTTGTGAAGAATTTTCTTTAAAGACACTCTTTATCACGTTAAGTATAATACAAATCTGTGCGTCGTAATAGACAGTCATACCATACAGCCGTCAACCAATATGGGCGATCCATACCAATAATCCCAAGCCAATTCCCAAAAGGACGTTTAACACAAACCACGACCGAACTAGGAAAGTGTACATACAGTTCGAAATTTGAGCAGAATTATGCAAAGGGAAGCAGGCAACAGTTTTCAATGATGTTGGAAAGGCGCAAAGGCGCAGAGAATAAGAAATCAGTCTTGTTTCTTACACTGGAAAGCCAAGATCAGTGCTGGACAAGTTTTCGTGTGTATTGGGCACGAAACATGACCCTTTCTCTGTGTATATACTTCGTATAACAAAGTCCATATCCAGTTGGAATCTCAAGTTATTCATTTATGAGGATATAATTCCACATGCATCGGATGGGCTAAGTACCTGCACTTATCTCTTTAACAGCCTGCATGGTCACGCAAGATGCATTTTCCTTGCAGGGCGATCTCGATTCTCATCACCGTATATCAGTCCCATGATGATAAAACACGCAGAATGTTTTATGACCTTCATCGCAATTTTATGAACCTTCAATTCTTGGAAATAGACGCGAAAACGAAGAATCAACATTTAATTTATCAGGCATCATTGTTATCCATATTATATATACCAAGTAACACAAACAAGACATATTATGGAACCAAAACATATACATGTTGTATCTGCTCCTTCCAAAAGTCAACCAGTTCCACGTACTTTTAAAGCTTGAATCCAAATACTTTTTCTTCCCATTAGCCCCTGGGCTAACTCAAGGAAAAGGTTCTAGTTTTCTACAATTACAAAATCAAGGCAAATGAACAAACCAGCAAATTTGCATATCCCAAGAATTACTGCCTGAATGCAAGCAATTCAGCTGTAACCCATATTTGCTTGGAGCATGAACCATGGACATGTTTAAAGTCTGGTACATTGCCAAACTTCGGTCAAACAGGAAGACTAGAGCTGATAACCAATGTCACAAGAACTGCATTGTGCAACACCAATAAACCTTTCTCAGCTTTCCTATACTGTGTGTAGAGATCCTGTTTATTCAACCAATGTCACAAGTCAATCGAGTTGTTCACTCTATAAGTTTCTGATATATTACAATGAGTACAATTTTTGTACAAAATGGACAGTGTCTCAAACTTGTCTAATTTTGTTTTTCCCTCTACATAATATACGTCCTTTACTTAGTATAGTCAATAAACTTGCCACGTTAGGTTTATGAACAGTTGAAATCAAAGCCCAATTGGCGTATACAAGGCCTATTTTGATTCAAAGTAACTTATGCATGGTACACGGTTTCCTTATTGTTAAATTGAAGTGCCTCTTTCCAGGATGAAAACTATTGACTTTATTCATTTAATAATGGTAACAATAAAACAGTGATAGTAATTTTTCTATAAATGTTAACTGGCATTATGAAGCCACTGCACAACTTTAATGGATACATTAAATGTTTGGCTTTATTTCTCAATATGCAGCATAGGAGATGTCCTAACAAAGAAAAGTACAGAAAAGTTTTCAGCTTTGTTCTTGAGGTGTGAAAATAGACTGAAACAAGATTGGTCCAAGTGACCTGTAGTCTGATTTGTGCGGGGGATACTCTGAATGTTGGATAGGAGGTCAAGTAGGTTTCACCCTACCAGGAAGTTCATCAATTACATCTATAGCAGCTTCTAAAAGAATAACTCAATGCAGCAGTATATATTGGTTTCCAAAACATGTATTGTTACATTTACGTCCAGCCCAAGACAAGTTTTTTCCGCTACACGTGGTATGTCATAGAATGACGTACACAGTACCGTGTACAATGAGACCATACTACATTGTAAACACAATACTATTTGCGTAGGACACAACATTTTACCTCCTCTTCAAGGGCGTGCTATCAACTGGCGAATAACAAAGTAACTTGTGACTTCTAATAAAGTAATCCACATAAAAAACTTTCAAGCTAACAGAAAATCGCTGACTGACTAGTACATAACATAGTCCTTGCTCCATACTGCTGGCTGAGATATTCTGGATGGCTTAGCATACGCGCTGTATCTAGACTGATTTGTACTTGGAGTTCTTGTCTGCGTGTTAACATTCGCATCCGCCTTCTGCCTAAAACTATTGATCTCCACTCTACCAGGTACACTTTGACAGAAGTTGTAATTTGCATCAAAGGATGACAAATATTTTACATTCCACTTCTTTCCGTTTTCAAGAATATATATATTCTGACCTATTCGTTTGCTTATAAGGATTGGATCAGAAAACTTGCTCTGATCTCTTGGCACTCTACATGGCCTTTTAGCAAGACCAACATCACCGGTACGGAACTCGCGAGCAGACACTTCTTTTCGCACATCATAGTTCTTCTTGCTTTTGAACTGACACGATTTCGCGCGCGAGTTAATCGCCTCTGCGGAGTTTGGAGTTGGCAGTGTAGTGATGTCTCGTATGTTAAGCGCTGTGCGCATGTGTGGGCAGTGTGATATAATGGATCAAGACTCTCCTGTGGTAGTATGGCGGGTACCTGTGGTATGAATTTACAGAATCGGTGACCTTAGTTTTATCATGCAGTTTCTGAAATCAGCTGACTGAATAACCCTTTCAAAATCATACCGAAACGCTCAACTTCGCCGTTTCCCTGTGGGTGGTATATTGACGAAAGACTATCTATAATGTCTCTTGCTCTAAGGAAATCTTCAAAACCATGTGAAATCAACTGAGGGCCATTATCTGTTACAATATCAGCGGATAACCCTCTTTACTAAAAACTTGAATCAAAAAGTCTTTCACAGTCGCAGTAGTGATATCACCAACGAAAGCCATGCACTCCGGGACACTTGCTTCCCTAATCATTCAAACAAATTATGAATTGCTAATGAGCAGGTGCACAGTTGTTAGGGCCGACAAAATCAAGGCCAAGCTTATGCCAAGCATACTCTGGTAAAGGAACGGGTTGCATTGAAACAACTCGTACAGATACGGATTTGTCATTCATGTGACAAGTTATACAGTGCTTTACAGCTTTTTCCACATGAGTACCCATTTTTGGCCGCCAATAAAAATCACGTAGTCTCTGTTTAGTTTTGACAATGCCTTAGTGATTGGCACGAGCCAATTGCAGCACGTTTGGTTGGGGTTCGGCAGGAACGACATCTCCACTACCTCGGAAAATTACATTGTTCTAAGAAGACAGTTCGTCGCGTATCAGAAAGTACGACTGTAGATTTACATCAACCTATTTCTTTGTCTGAGGTCAACTGCCCTGAATGTGGGAAATGAGTTTGCGATATGTCTGGTCGGATAGAAGCAGAAATGACAGCATTTTTGTGATTGAGAACAATTTCACAAACGGCGTCATAATCATCCTCAACGGCGAGGGTAGAGGTATTCAGGGGAAGTCGCGATAACGCGTCAGCCACCTTATTCTGCCTACCCGGAACATAGTGATCTGTTCGCAATTCGAACTTGCGACCCCATAAATAAGTATGCCGCTTTTCCACGGCTCACACACACGCGAGTACTTCGCGTTAACCTGCGGAATACTTTCTATCCTGTGCCGTTTACATACGCGATGCAAAAGTGATCAGATGCTCAGAACCATTCATAATTTGCGTAAGAGGGGTACCTATATCGTAGCCGCTTGCGTCGCGACTATGGTCTCGCAATTCGGGTCGAAGAGAAATAGAATAGGACTGTCCACTATAACTTTCTTAACTGAGCGGAATACATGATCAAATGAATCTGACCAGACAAATCGCGGTCGCGTTAGAGTAAATCGCTAAGCGGATGAATCCGAGACCAAATCTTCGCCACAAATTTCGTGTACGACGCAGCAATACCTAACCAAGACCTTATTTTCTGCAACAGGCGCGTCGGTAATTGCTTGTACTAGTTCATGGTTTGGGCGAATGCCCTGTGAATTAATCACAAACCCCCAGGATACCAAGTGGATCAGTATACTGAACTGGTATTTCTCATTCAAGGTAATGTTCAAATTCTTCAAACGCTGTAGTACTGCGCATAAATTGCGGACATGATCAGTTTGCGTTTTACCGCATGTCATGATGTCGTCAATGAACACCTTCACTCCCGGCAAAGCTTCTAAACAACTGCTCATTATTTTCTGAAAGACGGTGCAGACGAAAGACCAAAACAAACTCTTTTAAACGAAACAGGCCGTCATGAGTGTTTAAGGCTCTCAAATCACGACTTTTAGTGGCTAACTCAAGCTGATGATTGGTGGATTTAAATCCAGAGAAGGAACGCAAGTAGCACCGTGCATTTCACTTAACATTTCGTCTATGTTAGGTATCCGTAACAATGAATTCGTTTGGCTTTCTAAAATCAAGGTATATGCGCACATCGCCGTCTTTTTTCCATGCTACGACAACTGGCGAAACCCACTCAGATGCCTCAATTTTCTCAATAATATCGGCCTCCTCAAGACGTTTGAGTTCTTAGAAATAGCGTCTCGTATCGCAAGAGGGAGTCTATGTAACTCCTGTACATCACGGTTACCCTTAATTCTGTGTTTTAACCCTCTGATCTCAGATCTCTTGGAATTAAACTCTGGAAACTCACTCATAACAGCTACATCAGAACTACTGTTGGGAGGTACATTAGTGGGCAAGTTAGACACCTTTTCAGGCCTTTTACATTTCACACTTCCGTCAGAACAGCTAGTATCCACATCAACTGTGTTATATGTAAGAGTATTGCCCTCTATATTTATCCCACGACCTTGAATTACATCTTTACCGATCAGAATGGTACCTTTAGGTACGACATAGAATGTTGCATTGGTAGGCTTACCTTTATAAGACACAGTAATATTGAATCAACCTATTACTTCAATGGTTTAAGTAGTGTAACTGGTAAACTATGCATTTGAACTGCATAGTTCAAGTGCTTCTCTGACAAAGTATTTATCAGACGTTTTCAAACTAAGTAAAGAAACACCAAAGGCAGTATCAACCTAAGCAAAATGGCCTTTATGTCCACAAGCTGCGCATTTCTTTGAAGAGCTGCGGGCGCGAACACGGAATCGGTGTCGCTCGGCTGGTATGTCGACAGCAGGTTTGAAATAACCTTACAACGTTTCCATACCTTTAACGTACACGTCGTCGTGCACTCCTGCAGAATGCTAAAGCATAGCTCTCTTCCGAGCAGCAGACGTTTGATCTTTCCTAGCAGCAAGTAAGTAGTTCTCAAAATGTCTCCTCCTTTGCGACCATGGTAAGCAAGGGTGTAGGAAAAAATGGGGCTGGCGCAGGAATTTGTAAAGCCATCTCAGGAAATGCAATCCATGATGTAACTGACGAATTGGTAGCCATCTACCATGAAAAAACTGTCCCACAAGGTAATCGCGAATCCTCGTCGCCAAATTATAGCAGCTCATAGAAGAGTAATTCAATGCAGCAGTACATATTGGTTTCCAAAACATGTATTGTTACATTTACGTCCAGCCCTAGACAAGGTTTTTTCCGCTACACGTGGTACGTCATAGAATGACATATGCAGTGCCCTGTACAATGAGGTCATGCGACATTGTAAATAAAATACCATTTGCATTTCAAACAAAAAAAAAAATTCTATTGACTTAATATTAAGAAATTATGCTCCTTTCCTAGCTGTTATTATATATACAATATATAAAACAACAGCTTCAAAAGGAGCATTTCAAGAAACATAAAATATGCCTCAAAAAGAATTTTTTTTGGGGGGGAGGGTTTGTTTTACAGTTCCTTTTCATGTATCCTTCAAACAGACAATAATACCATTCAAATCTAGCTATAGATATAGGCATTATCAAAGAAAGAGGAAAAGCGAGTACAATTACAGAAAAATAAATTTCTGTGAAAAAGAGGAGTTTGAGGGATTGAAGTTATAACAGACTAATGGTATATGAATTTTATTAGTATCAGTAATGCTTTATATATAAATATGTGCATGGATACAAATAAATATCTAACACACCTTATATGCACTCTAACCTGCTCGAGTCTGACACAGTTAACAGAACTCAAGACCCAACAGTAAACTGAAATGTTTCTTTCAGTTGTCTTGGTGGCCACCTCCTCCCTTCATCTGTGCGCTTTTTATCTGTAACATCAACACGACAATGTTCATACAGTACGCCACTGATTTAATTCAAAAATTCTTTGCAAATTAACCAGATCTGATATGGGCCTCAAACCCTCTTTGAGGTAGAAAGTTTTATTCCTCACATAAATGGTAGCGAGCTACGTGTAGGCCTACACTTCGTGACAAAAGCACAGGCCTGTAAGCCTACTAAACTTTAAGCACTAATACTTTGCTAAAACGAAAACGGCATGATTATTTCTACTGGTTCTAAGAAATACTGAAAACTAATTACAAATAGCTGCAATATATCATGTGGCATAAGCAGCCCTGGTCAAGCTAAACCTGTTCTAAGATTTTTTCCAGCTACGATTTCTGGCTTGTGTCGTCTGCTAGACATGTCATGACATTTAGCCGTTTAGTTTTTCCAAGGCAGCATGCTAATGAAGCAATATTAGACCGCAGAATCAAGAAAATCCGCCTGTGAAACCTTAGAGAATATCATTGCAGACAGGTGATACTTGGTCTCATATGCACAAAATTGTCGAATGGACAAAAATCAATAACACGTCTACAATACAGACCACAGACGGCATGGACAATAAAAGTGAAAATAACCCCTGTGTTACGGCTTGCTTGACACAGCGGAAGTAAAGGCTGAAGTTGCGCAGTAGGCTGCGCAGACGGGCCTCTCTTTACAAAGGCGGCGTTGGACTGTTGGTGAGCTGCCGTGCGACGCCTGATTGTACAACATTTTTATCCCGTTTGCTGATGTTGTATTTTACGAGCTTTAACGGTAAGTAATTCTACATTTCATCTGTTATTGTGTGCACGCATTATGTATAGCGATGACAATTTTCTAGTTGTTAAATTCGGCCGAAACCCCAACCGGCATCCCGTCTTTGTTCCTAGGCAAATCAAATGGGCGAAGAACTTAGTCTTGATGGACACGCTGTAGGGATTTCTTGAATTCTGTATAAGTTGGGAGATAGTACTAAACAGTTTTAATGATATCTGGTGGAGAAAAGATGTGGCTTCTATAATTTGTGTGCAGTAAATAGTGGATTGGATTAGGAGGGTTTTCACGGACAGATAATTTAGGAGTACTTGGCTGGTGTACTGTAAGCCATCTTGGATTTTAAATATAGTAACAGGATTTGTGTACTTCCGCCTCGTGCACATGGCTTGTTGACCTACTTAGACAACATCCATGTTCAGACACGTTGAAAAATGTCTTTGTCGACAGGACCTGGTTTTCGGATAACTTACTTTTTCTTCTTCTATTTCAGATTCAGTGACCAATTCAAGAACGTTTTTTAGAAGCACAGTTAGAAAGTGGCATTCCTTTTAATACACTCCTGGCCCAGACATGTTTTGATATGTCTAAGCATGCTGCTAGTGATGACACCATTCTGAAAATAATCCTTTAGTACATCACTTCCGTATTATGGTTTGTAGAAACCACGCACTTACAGAGCGAGATGGTATTGGATTTTGATGTTAAGACATTTTGTCAAAACTTAAAAGCCACAAAACCACCATACAAATGTCCCTTCGATAGCTGTGGGAAGGTTTACAAGAGCTTCAGCGGCATTCATTTCCACTTGTTCAATTTTTATCACAAAGATGACAATGCTCCGTCACCGCCGGATAGTCCAACTTCCAAATCCCCTGACAGTTGCCGTAAAAAGCAGAAGTGGCATCATCGTGCCAATCGACGATCTCCCACTCCACCTGAATTCTTCCGATCACCCACCAGAGAAACATTAACTTATGCAGATTCACAGAGACTGGTTGAAGTGGATGTAGATGGTCGTCTGCATAGGATAAATATTTATGAACCACTTGAAATTATTTCCCAAGATGAGATTGACAACCAGAACAACATCGAAAAGGAAGAAACCGCTGAGAAGCCAACACCAAAGCCGGTTAAAGCAGAAAGCACAAAAGTGAGAAAGGAAAACACTGGAGCTAGTCATACCACTACCAAACTACCTGAGGCTCAATATAAGGTGATAGAGGACTATCAGGAGCCACAAGAACTTCCAGAGAGGCCAGCTTCATATTACAGATACTTTGAGAAATCTGTTGATGAGTTGGACGAGGAAGTAGAATATGATATGGATGAAGAGGTGAGGGTTAGGATTAGCTTTTGACATAGGGCCCACCTTTGTATGGGGTCATCCGTTATATGCTTCATTTGTTGAGTAAATTGTAAAGTATAAAACATCCACTGTCATATACTTACTGTACCTGCAAGTTCAGAACAACAGTGTGTAAATGTATCACATAGCGTTTTATATTTGCTGGCCTTTTCATATGTAAGGACAGGCTAATTTTTATATTTTATCCAAAAATAAAAAGAAAAATCTCTCTATATATATATGTTAAATTTTCATTGATGTTTAAACTCCCTTTGTGCTTTCAGGACCATGCATGGCTGGGGCTGTTAAATGAGCAGAGAAAGTCAAGTAGTCTTCATTCGATATCACAAGAAGTATTTGAAATTGTGATGGATCGCTTTGAGAAAGAGGCATTTTTTCAAAGTCAAACTTCTGGTAAAGATCCTAACCCATCCATTGATGAAGATGCTGTATGCTCTATATGTATGGACGGTGAGTGCCAGAATAGTAATGTAATCTTGTTCTGTGACATGTGTAATTTAGCAGTGCATCAAGAGTGTTATGGTGTGCCATATATCCCTGAAGGCCAGTGGCTATGTAGACGTTGCCTGCAGTCTCCATCTAGAGCAGTAGACTGTTGCTTATGCCCTAACAAAGGTGGTGCATTTAAGCAGACTGATGACAATCGCTGGGCCCATGTAGTATGCTCCTTATGGATTCCTGAAGTTGGATTCGCTAATACTGTCTTTCTGGAACCAGTTGACAGCATAGAACATATACCTGCAGCACGGTGGAAACTGACATGTTACATCTGTAAACAGCGTGGGACAGGTGCTTGCATTCAGTGTCACAAGACAAACTGTTACACTGCTTTTCATGTAACTTGTGCCCAGCAAGCTGGACTCTTCATGAAAATTGAGCCAGTCCGTGAGCCAAGTGCCACAGGCACTGCTCTGAGTGTCAGAAAAACAGCCTACTGTGATGTCCACACCCCAGCAGATTCTGAGTGTACCCCAATGCTGACATCTGATGAAAATGAAGACAAAACCCTGTCAGCCAAGAAAGCCAAAGCCAAATCACGCATTAAGATGAGGAAAGCTAGGAAGATCTTGGCGGAGAAGCGGAATGCCTTGCCAGTTGTTTCAATCCCTATCATTCCTGAGCAAAGGTGAGTTGGGTTAGAGTAAATATATCATTGTCACCTTGTGACTAAAGTGGCTGTGCATGCATATGTTTTAGTTGCTTACAGCTATACTGGGCCCATTTTCAAAAACTTCATAAATCAGTTTTTTTCTTGTAAATCACCATACAACCTATAGACGATTTCATTTACAAAAACGGTTAAGGGAAATATGGTTTACGAAGTGTGTTGAAAGTGGAGCTGCGTGGTAAAAAGTACATGTAGTAAAAAATGATAAGGACTATTTCCTTTTATATAAAAGTCAGGGTTCGAAATTACCATTGACTTGTCTTGCATGTCTGGCAAAGAAATGGTCTTGTCCTTCTAAATTTATGTGAAGCATGGCAAGTGTCCGGTTGAATATTTTGGCAATGAAAATTTGAACATACGTGAAATTTTGGTGCTTTTATCATTTCCCCAAACTGGTGTTGAGTGGAACTATAGCAGGGCTTTTTATTCATAAGAAAACCACAAATTACTTCAAATCCTCACTTCATCAGAAGGTCACGTTTGTATAAAATTTACTACACTTCCTGTATGAGACTTTCCCTGTTACAAAAATAGATCACCCTGTCCCTGTGACTTTCTCTTGAGCAAAGAGATGCAAGGCGCATGTCGTGACATGAAGTTCACGGGGACAGGAGTGCGACTCTAGGAATGGTAGTCTTTGGCAGTAAAATGAAAAATATTCATTGCTCAAAACAACAAGCCTGCTTAAATTCGTGTTTACCAAGCATTCGACTACTGGACCAATAACCGACCAAGAGATGAAGCTAATCCAACAACGTCAGCTATGCAACAATATTTCAAGGAAGATTGGAAGCGATCTATTGCACCCTGTGTGAAAATTACAGTGACCACAATTAACCCCCCAGGTTAGTTATTAAAAAAGATGCATGTGAAAACATAAAAAAGTACACAGTGCATTTAACCATATATTGGCCAACAGTTCACTGTTCAGAAATTTTATCCTGTGAGTTGCAAAAATTTCCAATAACTATTAGGGATCAACAGGACAATTGTCCTGCTGGCTTTACTTCTAATCTTTATTCTTGACAGTAAACCTGAGATGAAATAACTACTTAGTATCTTTAAGTAAGTACTCCATTAAATGTGAACCCTGTTGCTGTTTTCCTTTCACTCTGACCTGTACAGATACATGTACCAATTACAGAAATGTGCATATTATCTGTATCAGTAGCTAAGACACTAAGTGTAGTAGTGTTAATTCCCAAGAACTCAAAACAATAAATGTAATTTAAAAAAAAAATTGTTCACAGATTTCAACTCTTTTATACATGTGTGGCTGTTGTGGCTTATGTAAGGAAAAGTCACACAGTATTGGTACCTCAGCTTGGGAACTGTGTAGCTGTTGTGGTTTATGTAAGGAAAAGTCACACAGTATTGGTACCTCAGCTTGGGTGGCAAGTTTACAACATAAAATTTTGGAGTCCAGAGTTCTTTACTAATTTATAGAGCATGTATTTCCAATGTGTGTGTGATTAAAATGTTGCCTTTCCTTCACATAAGGCATGGTGAGAAAACAGTTATGGGCAAAAATTGTTACTTCAGACACTCAACCCCATTTTCACACACCTTTTTGTTATTAAGGTGGGGTTTAAACTAGACTTTATTGCATTGAAGAAGTATGGAAATAAACACAGCAGTTCAACACATTTCAAATATTTGTTGAGAACAAATATTATGAAGTGCATAGACATATATGTTGAGCCTGACTTTCCAAAATCTTTTTTTTTTAATCAATGCAAAGTAAAGCTTGCATAAAATTAAATTAGTTAGTTTTACCGATTCATAATACATGCTGATAAAGTCATTATTTGTATCGACAGTATAAATTTGCCAATCTTTAGGTTTGGTTTCCATAAGATGTCATGTACACTGTAATTTCCTGTTCAGTGAAGAACAGAAAAACAGAGAGGAAGTACAATTACTTAAGTGGTAGCTTTGCCAGGCATTCGTGGTATCCCTTTACTTTGATTTTTGGGATTGTTTTTTCGTTAAATGAAATAGGAAGAGAATAATCACGTTTGCATCTTTTCATAAATTTTTTTTTATATATATAAAATCACATGTATGTATTCAGTGGTCCAGAAATTGTCCGTAAACTGTGGGCCTTTTCTTGTGCGTTGAACTACAACTACATGCATGAATATACATGCACTCTGTATTTTGTTCATGTTCATGGACATGTACCTGTGCTGTGCCATGGAAGTGAATCTTCAGCTGTTTATCCTAGAAGCTTGTGCCTTTGGTAAAAAGTGTCTGGATTGCACATGTGGCTTGGATTTTGATCACTGACCGCCCTAGGAGTTAGACTGGCATCCTGAGCCAGTGCCCTGGAGTGCCTGCTCCCTGATTCTTGAGATCAGAGTCCAAGGCAACTCAATACACCAACCTGTACCAGCAGGAGAAGATGGTCCCCAGTGAACAGCAGACAGTTTATAAATACTGTATATCTAACAATAGAATCTGGGTCATCCTCTCTGATTTTGTATTGATATCAACCACATGGTCAGAGAAGATGGAAAAGTCCCTTTGCTCATTTGCCAGGCAGCCCAATAGTTTGGAGTGTTGGCAGCAATCCAGTAAACTAGAGTATCCATGTCAACTGGATATGACCTTGAACTTCAAGGAAACCATGGTGAATATCTGGTGGTTGTAAGCCAAAGCGAGATTCATTGATTCTCAGATATAAAGAAGAAAAAAATTATTAAAGAAAACAGAAGTAAAATGATATCACAATTTAAATAAGAACTTTACCAGATGTTTTCCATTTTATGTAATACTGAGTGTCTGAATGTTGCAGTGAGTAGGATTATTTGCCGAGACAGGACACATTTAAAACTGCATTGTCTTTTGGGTGAAATACATTTTTAAATGTTCCACTTTTATTTTAGATACATAAATGGACATTTCTATGTGCTCATTAGATGATTCTGATGTTTACTTTACAGGATATCAAAGATTGCAGCTCTTGTTAATATTCCTAAGAAGCACCAGTTTTTATCCCGCTTACTGAGTTACTGGACATTAAAGAGACAGTCTCGGAATGGTGTTCCTCTTCTGCGAAGACTTCAGAGTAACCACATGACAAGGAATAAGGAACAGGTTTGTACAATCTTTAATTTGGAAAAATGTAACCAGATTCGTGTTGATGTACATTTGTTTTTTATCTTGGGATATGATTGATATCCAATTAATTTAATACAGATAACAGAAGTAGTTTTAGGAGAAGTACATGAATCTGAACATCTGTGTTAGGTTTTATCTGTTAATATGACACAGCAGAACATCGCTGTTTACTTAGCTTCAGTGTCCAGCTTGGCACACAGTTTCTTTTTCTCACATATCATCTTCATCTAAACGGCTTTATCAAAATATCCGGAGGAAGTAGTACGTGTGTGTTGAACTGATTGAGGATTTCAGTAAATATGTTGCATATATACAGTACATACAGTTTAAGTGGGAATATCACATGTTCACTTCACAAGAGTGAATGTATGTTCTTGGGCTTGTACTAGTAATATTAAATAGATGCAGATAAGAAAAGATTAGGTGAGAAAGGCCTTTAACATTCATAGTAAGTCATAAAAGACATTATAAAAAGAGGAATGACTATATCTTGAGTTGCCATGTGGCAGGACAATTGTTTGGGAACGGAAGCTGGGTCACGTCTGTAAATATACAACGAAAGTTCTCAGCTGGATTGGATATTGCCCTTGGTTAGGAAGTGACTTGCAAATCCAGCCTGAGTTTAGGTATGCGTAGGACTTTCTTAGGAGGATGTATTATGGTGGGCTTGACTTTTCCGCATGATCTGCTTAGTGTTGATACAATCGTCAGCATCCAAAATGTTTAGTCTGTTCTAGTTTGTGTGCTAGAAAGGTGTAAATAATGCCCCTTTCCTTTGCAAACATATTTTCCATGGCTAATACTTGAAAAGTGGCAAAAGTATCGTTACCTGACTATTATTCTCATTGATTACTATGCAAATCATACAAGTCACGTGGTAGTGATGTAGAAGCTATGTTCTCAAACGTATGTTATATAGGTAAATCTACATGTATATGCACCGGAATGTTAAAGTGAAAAAAAAATTGTTTACATAAGACATTATTTTAATTATTTACATTTCAGAAAATTCACTGAGTGTGACCCTGGGCCAGGTTGTTCAGAAGTGTATTAAAAATTCAGCCAGGCTTAAATCTGAATACCAGTCTTGGTTTTATACAAAACTAAAGGCACTTCAGTCCAGATTAAAGTTAATACTAGGCTTAACTGCTGATACACTTTGGAACAACTGTTCCCTGCTTCTTTCATATACATGTATGTGCATTCAGGTAATCATATTTCATGAATGAAAGACTTCGGCAGAATGCACAGAAATATAAATGTACAAAGAACCAATTACAAAATTGTTATTTCCCAGAAAGCTGGACTTTTTTCCTCAGAGGTTAGGTTTGAGATTATCTGTATTTAGTAATTATGGCTGTTTTATGATCAAACTGTTACAGACCAAGAATGACAAGCAGAGTGATGCACTAAGAGCTCAGCTTAAGTACTGGCAGAGACTCCGTCAGGATTTGGAGAAAGCACGCTTGTTAGTCGAGCAGATTCGAAAACGTGAGAAATTAAAGCGAGAACAGGTAAGCTTCATTTGTGATGTGATTTTATAAGCTCTTTGTAATATATTCTGTCAAATAATTCAGAAACAATTTGTTGAGCTACTTGCTTTAGATTTGATTCTCAAGAATCAGTATATTTGCCTTGGTTGATGTTTTATGGAGTTTCAACACAAAATTATATTTAAAAAATTTATGTATATCAGAAAGTTTTTCCCGTGTAAGAAAACTTGAAGAGGACTGTATAGGTGAAAATGGGACTACTGTGTTTCATACATGTATTTTGCTGACTACTTTGGGGCTTCAGTCTTGAAATAAGTCCTGTATGGCTAGTATCAACCTGAGTATGATGTTGTTTGGGACGGCTGTGCTGTGCCAGATATATGTAGGTGATTTCTGTTTTCACTGCTGTGGATTAAATCACGTTGCCCTAACTGTTCCATGTTCACATGACATTTCAGCTATGTTTGATATGAATGGTCTTAGCATTTTAATTTCAACTGTTGCATATACATGTATCAGAAAACTGACCTAGCAGTCTACGAGTATCGTGTGAGACCACAAATATTATACCAATGAAGTGGCATCTATGGATCCAGCTCTTAGTCTCACTGTTTTCAGCTTAGCTGTGCCTTGAGTAGGACAGACAACTAGGCATGGATGTATATGTGCTGCATCAGACTTCTCAGCCACATGGTAGTACAAGAGCTGATTGTTCATGCAAATGAAAAACAATTGAGTTGCCCCAGAAAGGAAATGCCTAGAGAGTCAGCTGTCGCCTTGGCTAATTTCCTGAAATGTCAGTCATCCTATAAATGTTTGTAAGGCGGTGCATTGAATAGTTCACATGGAAAGGAAAACCCCTGAGTTGCTATGGTTGAACTCCTGTCTTGTCTTAATAAAGCTTGTGATTGTTTAATGTGGTCTTCACTTGTATTGCCTTAAAAACTTTGAGCTCAGAAGCTTTTAGAACTTCAATTTGATTAATGTCATCTACGTTATTTAGTCGAAGTAGTGTGGAATTACATGTATCAATATTAAATTGATTTGATATAATGTTTGATTTCTATGGTTAACAATACAAATCAGTGTCTGCCTGGTGTCTGAGGGGGCAACATGCTGCTGAGATCCCCATGTGCGAAATCACAAGATACTGATACACCTACATGTGGTACCTTGTGATGTAGAGATGTCCTTAAGCTTACCCTAGCTTGTCCTGAGTCAGGTCTCCTGGATGATGGTGATTAATGGATATTACCCAGGTCTCATTGGTCAAATGCTAAGCTGAATATTTGACATGTATTTGTTTATCCTGTCATTCAAGCTCTCCCTTCAGACCAAATGATAGCATCTAATGTATGTGCTCCAACAACTTAAACTACACAAAAGGAACTGGTCAGAAGCAGGCAGACCTACAGAGATAGGCAGCTGGGTTGAGGGACCCTTAGTGTACATGTCTAATGGTTGTTTTGGGGTTTCCTTTAGGTTCCTTTTCAACATGCCTGGAGCGCCTGACTGAGATATTAGTAAACTTGGCCAGCTTACTGACCGATTGTATCCTGCTTTATTATGACAAGTCAGTGCGATTATATCCCATGTTAAGATTTCAGAAGCAAAGGCAGTGAATTCATTAAACACACTGAAATGTGATCGCTGGTGCCTGTTTAACCGTTGATGACTTTTTTTTTTTTTTTTTTCTTTCCTCTGGTTGATAACTTTTTTTTTTAATTATCTGCTCTAGAGCTTTAGTCAATGAAAACCAGTTTCTACAAGTGCTTTGGTAGTAAGTTAGAATACTCCATATCAGATGAACTTTAGAGGATGTGCTATAGACCAGTCATGAATGAATCAAGTGTTACAGGAAATTATTATTTTTATAGAGCTTGCTTGTAAAAGAAGCTATGTAAAGCACAGCTTGGCAGTGTCATCGTTCATTTGTGTTGATGTGTGTGATTCTGGGTATTAAAACACACATGTACACTGTACAGTTAGCTGCTCAAGACTGGTACTAGCAGCTGTTTCTTGTATGGCATTCGGTGGCATTGACACAAGTTTTAAGCATACATAAATGGCATATAAGTGCCCTAGTTTCTTGTAGCCCTAACATTATGTTAGACTGCTAAGCTCTCATGCATTGTTAATTATAAATAATTTAAAAAAAAAAAGATTTTGTAAGGATTGGTACAGTGACCAATTTACAGTTGACTTGCCATTGATTTAAAAAAGAAAACAAATCTGATAGTGTACTACTGTTTTCAAATTTGGAAATGTGTTTGGCAGTTGCCTTGACATGAAAAAGAGGTGAGAAACCCTGTTCAAGTGTTCAGGCTGTAAGATTAAGGATGTTAATTGTTTTGGGTGCAAAAAACATCTGTCTTGTGTTTTTCTTTAAGTTCATTTCATATTTTTGTCAGACTTCAACATTTGCTGGATTCAGGATACCTTCTTAAACACAGGCTCATTTGTCCAGGGTGAAATGATTACATCCGTGGAGACCCCCAACAAGAAAACCTAGAGGTTGAGTCATCCACTTGACAAACTTAATGGGGTGCTGTTAAAACATACTTAATGATGGAAGTTGTTAATGTTTGTTGCCGAGGCAGCTTAGCTTTGTGACCTACCCTCAGCATAATGAGATCTAAAAAGAGAACCTGTCTTGGGAATTCGGACGTGGTGTTTAGTTGTGAGTCCAGAATACAAATCACAGTATTTTGAGACTGTAAGCTATTGAAGTAAAACTGTTGAAACTATGTTTTGGCTTTACAATACATGTTGGACGACTTTACATTGGCCTCTGTCACATTGAATCATAATGGTGGAAGCCATTTAGGAGCAACTGGATCCTTCCTGCTGGAATGGCGCAGGGATTGTGATAACGACAGATTCTCCTTCTCCTCTTGCCCACCTCTAACCGCTCTGGTCCTCTTCCTGTTATTGTGGAGTTCAGTTGGTACAGGAGTTTGGCTTTGACAGCTTGACATGTCCTCTTGCCAGACAATAGATCAGTTGTTTGCCCTTGGTCTGTGGGAGTGAAAGTCGCCCCCTTGTTTTCTTTCAGATAAAGAAAACTTCAGAATGCAGAAAACTGTCGACATGTCTTGTTTTGTTATTGCTTATGTAAGTCAAGGTTGAGTCATTGTGTTGTATATCCTGAGGTTGTTAGCAAACAACAGTTGCCACTAAGTTTTCTGTAACATTGGGTTTTGAAGGCTTGTAAAAGACTTTTTTCCTATTTTTCCTATCACCCTTTAAACTTAGGAATGGTGTTGCAAATGCATTTTGTAGAATGTGCTGAAAAACAAAACCCAAACCTCTTCACCAGGCATTAGTTTAGTGCTTCTAATCTTTGCAGTACAGTATATGTAGAAGACCAATTATCTTGTTACATATGTTTGGAAATCTTAATAAAGATTAAGGAAATCAAGATCAATATCCATTAGATAGATTCACCATTTAAATGTAATGGAGTGTCTAATGTGGGTCCCAGTAAATATTCCACATGGTGTATATCCCTAAGCTTAGTAGTGTAAAGGATTTCAGATTTGTGGTTTGACGTAGACTAAAAGGTGTCCACTACATGATTACTACATGTAGCTTAGATATAATATTAGATTTGACCTTCACAAGGCCTTAAAACCTGTATTTGTAGTAGGTTTTTGACCATATTTAATTAAGCTGCCTTCTGGTATGGTATAACTTCACATGCATTACATGAGTCTTTATGTGCCACCAGCATTGCAAGAAATAGGAAACATGAGACATGAAATATTTATATAATGTGTTTATGTGGAAACCCAGACATTACAATTAATGTAAATTTCATTTTCTCCACCTTGGTCTGCTGCCAGCAGATGTTTGTCTTCTTTACCCAGTGTTGGTCTGTGTGATATAAAGAGCTGTTCCAGACCAGCCATCTGTGAATATTTATACTCAAGAGTACACAACAAGTTGAATAGTACAAGATGACTTCGGGGGTTTGGAAAGACGCTGTGTGGGAGCTGGGGCATGGTGGTTGGACCTGCAACTCTGAATCCTCCATCGCGAATGTGGAAAGTTATGTAATGTAATACCAATGGTCTCCAAACAAGGACATTCTGCTTAGTTAACTGACCAATTACTTAATGCCATAATGGTATTTTATGTTCTCTATACAAGTGAAGAATATTGTTTTTCATCATAGATCAGTTTAACCTTCATTAGTGTCACTTTGTTCCTAAAATTTACGTGAGCGGATGTTCAATACTCCTGCTAGATTAATGACTGGCTGCTGTGATAGTTAACTGTATTGCTGATGCTTTTCAGACCTGAATCACCCACATATCCACCTTGCATATTTCTGAAGTGCCTTCCTTTCTATCCAAGAAAGCATTCTGTGGCCTGTAAAAGTGCTTGGTCAGCTCCTCTGTGGCACCTTGACCCTAAACTCAACCTACTTCATGCTAAAGGTCAAGGGTTACACAGCAAGAGACATTAATCACTAAAATGGGCCTGCTGCATGTATAGGGCACTGCATGGTGTAGTACATGGTAGTTAACCTAGCCAGTATTTTCCTATGTGGAGAAAATAATGGCACTCCTTTTGTTCAGTTGTGAAATGTATTGAGACAGTAGTGGCTATACTTTTCTGTTAGCATTCACTTCCATAAAATGTAGATAATTCAAGTGGCTACTGAACTATTATTTGAAGAAACTGGCAGTTATGATTGTGAATAACAAGTTATCATCCAGCTGAAATAGTGTCATCCAGTTTCACAGACCTAACACATGGTCTCTACCATAGGAAAGACGTTTCCACATGCCTACATTCATACACTTGCCATGTCAGTGCATCCTTCAGCCAGTCTCATTCTTCTTGTAATTCTCAGTACAAAGCCATTTATCACCTATACCTGTTACCAAGTACCTTATCACCCTGGGGAATAGCATTGACCTTGCTCACTGCCAACCTCTCCAGTGTTGATCAGCACAGGTGAAAGATCAAATTGCATGTTTCTTAGTTGAACCTGTCCTTAATGTGCTTAGACTATTAAGTGTGGTGAAAGATGGATTTTGCAAATAAGATTGCATTATTTTTATGTCATGATAGGATAGGTCAATCAGGTACATGTGCAGGAAGAAGTGCCTGTAGTGTGGGAGAGAGAAGTTACCAGTAATAGACATCTCTGCATATTTATTAAGTAAAATGCATGTAATGTGTGTTGTGTGAATAAACCAAACTTTGATCTGTCTTTTAGATGATACCAGTTTGTAGGAAAAGCTAAAGAGGTTCAGTAAAGTTTAAAGTTTTGTTGTAAAGTGAAATGCAAATGGACAGGGTGAACCATGAAAATGTCTGGTAATTATTAGAACAACAGTCTCATTCATCAGACCTGGCAACCTTAAAGCTGCAGCAAGCACTGGGTTTTTGGTAAAGTAATTACTTTGGACTAGCTTCCTTTGATGTTGACTTTGCCAACTACTATTTGGTGCCTAGCAAGTGCTGTATATTATCTAATAAATCTGTGGGTCTTTATCATGTATGAAAACACCTGACCATGGAAACACTTCCTAAAAAGTGACATTGTGTTTATTTAGTCTATTGTTGTTTAAATGATGGAACAGAATAACTCTTATATCATGGTTAGAACAGACAATTTAGTGTAAAGACATAATATCATTGGATTTTCCGCTTGAGTTGCCACTACATGTACTCTGAATCTGAACTTAAGAACTGTAAATAAGCTGTTTGCTACTTGCATACAGTGCTTAGTTGTGGCTCCACACACTGATTGCATCAGACCATGTGTTATACTGAGGGAAGGGAGTACTAAGCTTACAGATATATTTTTCCAAATAACCTAATGTTGCATGGTAAGATTTTACACCAACACTTAGGTGGCCATGCAATGGATAAAACAAGTAAAGTTTTGAGGACCATAAAATGTACGTGCATATAGAGGGTTATTCTAAGTACATGCATTCCAAAAGTTGTTTGGCGACTTGCCACAACATTTACAGCTGTTTCGTTAGTGAAAACAGATATAGCATTACATTCTGCCAACTAAGCTTATTTCACTGGCCTTCAGTTTCTTTAATTTTTTTTTTTTAATTCTGTAAGCGACTTAATTTGCGGTTGAGGCTGTGATAACATCTATTGGAATCGTCTAAGATGAAAACGTGGTGTGTGCTAACCCAAATGTAGTGTCTTTAAGACATATAGGACAAATTAGAATGTGTACTCTCTCCTAGACTTGTACACTTTGATCAGTGTTTCATGTATTTATAATTCTCAGAGAAAAGTTCACTTTAGAACAACACTACATGTACATGTAGCAAGAATATGCTAAACTACATGTATATAATAATTGTTAGAATAAAGATAGCTAAATCTGTGACAAGGTGGCATTTCAGTGATAGATGAATTCCTGTTCACATTTTTCATATTTTTTTTTCTTCATGTATGCATGGATTTATGCGTGTTATATGGTATCGTCGTCAGTTCCACTTTAAGTGTAGAAGGTTGATTTTTGGTGTACAGCTAGGGTACAGAAGTGTGGTGCTTTTAGTACCCCCCTAGAATTCAAAGAATGCAGTAGCTATATATCTGACTGTGTGATTACTACAGTAGGTTGCTTACTGTGAGTGACGTACAATCTTAGGCAAGACTATCTAGGTTGCTCCTCTACTGACCTGCTAATCTGTGAAACAGCTGTCTGAATCCATCTCTCCTGACATGATAAATGGATTTTGATTGCAGTTTTATTAATATCCCTGGCAAGTAAGAATGTGTTTGAATGATGGAACTAGATGATGGACCTTTCAAAAGTTGCCAAGGTGTAAATCTTCTGATGCCTACCACCTGCTTGGCTGAGGTTTCATGGATAATTTCTGCCTGCTCCTTAATATAGCTTTATACACGTAAATCAATTATTTCCAGATATTACTCTAGGTCTCATCACATAGTGATGCAAAAGATTCAGGGGACTCTGATCTTTTTGGTTTGATTGCTATGGACAGATAATTGATGAGATTTGCCGATTTAATGTCTGGCTTACCTTGTATTTGTCTTTTTACAACTTAGATGCACAGTCTTTCAGCATATTCTAAATGTACAGTATGTAAAATACGAATGAGCTCAACATTGGTAAAAGATGCCCGGCACTTAATGCAATGGGAAACTGGAGGACAAGCGACACAGGAAGTCCAAGTGACAGTAGAACACATTGTTTTCCTGTGTGACATTGCAGTGCTTGTGTTTACTTCACATATTTTTTTTCACACATACATGTACACTGATAATTGTGATATAATAAAGGTAAGAACAAACAAGTTCAGAGCATTGAACCCTCTTGATACAGGCAAGAAGGAGTTTTACAAGTTACCTCCCCATTGTTGCTACATAATGACAGTTGAATTTGGGAAGCTATTCCATGGTGCATCTGTTAGATATATGAAGTATTCCTCTTGAAGACAAAAAGAGCATTTCCCCGAGTTGCTATGAACGCATGTACATATTTGTGTAATGATCAGTTTATCATTTTTCCTCCTAATGGTCATCATTTTATTATTGTAGGGTGGTGTGAACTTTTTGGTTTATTTTTTTTATTTAATTATTCGGCTTAACACAAAGCCTTTTATGATAAGGTAA
Source organism: Liolophura sinensis (assembly GCF_032854445.1). Lineage (NCBI taxonomy): Eukaryota > Metazoa > Mollusca > Polyplacophora > Chitonida > Chitonidae > Liolophura > Liolophura sinensis. The sequence continues at coordinate 47,834,940 of NC_088301.1, read as the reverse complement.
ACACTCTGTAATTGAAATATGCAGTATTGTCTTCATTTTTTGCAACTGATGTCCTGACATTTGATTCTGCTTTGTAATTGATGAAGATGCATCTTATTACAATGAGTATAAATTGATGAAGATCTTTTGGGATATTTATCTTTCTTTCTTGCTTTTCCAGCTCAAGTTGCACCAGTTGGCCAAAGAAATGCAGTTACAGCCTTTTGTGATCTTGCTGAGAGATGCCTTGGACCAAATTCAGGAAAGGGACCCTAATGGAATATTTGCCGAGCCCGTGTCATTAGAAGAGGTAAGTTTAATTCGGCCACAGTTTTGTTGACTTTGTTTTCAATTGGCTTAATGTAGGGTTTTACAGGATACACTTACAGAGTAGTTTGCTCCGGCCGTACGTGGGAAGGTCTGCAGCAACCTGCTTATGGTCGTGGGTTTACCCCGGGCTCTGCCCGGTTTCCTCCCACCATAATGCTGGCCGCCATCGTATGAGTGAAATATTTTTGAGTACAATGTAAAACACCAATCAAATAAATAAATAAATAAATACAGAGTTGTTTGAAACTTGATTTTTGGAGACGACCTTTCTACATAAAGGGATGTCCTGTTTTCCTCTCCAGCTTTCCAAGGCTTGTTTTTGGTTTATGTCATTCCTATTTGGTTTATGTTTGAAAAGTTACTTGGGGGTTGAAGTTACAATTTCCCTGTTTCTTCAAAGCATATACTACCATAATTTGAAATCATGTTGATCCAGAGGTACAAGTGGAAGAGCAACAGAGTAAAATGAAACATCATCTGGAGGTGTTTTCTTTTACTGTTTTTAGGTCCCTGACTACTTAGAATATATTGAAACCCCTATGGATTTTACAACCATGAGAAAGCGTGTTGAGGGCCACCAGTACAAAACGATTGAAGATTTTGAGGTTGACTTTGATCTTCTTGTTAATAACTGCATGGTGTACAATGCGAAGGATACCATGTTTTACAGAGCAGCAGTTCGTTTGAGAGAACAGGTTGGTACGACTACATGTACATGCACCTTTTATAAAAAGTGTAGTACTTCACATAGCAAATACTGCCATTCAGATATGATAGCATCTGTATTTTAATGAGGATGATCAGGAAGCGTTTTGGACACGCACTGTTTTTCCAAGAGCTGTCTCTCTGTCTCTCTTTCTTTTTCTCTCTCTTGTACTGTGCTACTGAGAAGGCGCTGATCCATGGTCTTGACAAGTCCATTTTTATTGATGAATTGCTTTCTTAACATCGGTAATAAAAGCTATTTTTTTATTTTTTTATTTTTTTTTTCAATAACATAATGTTTAAGCTTTACTTAACAGTTTATCGTCAGAAAAACCAGGAGAAGTGTTGTGATAGTCCCAAATACATATCAGGTGAAAAAATTATGTATAAAAAATGTACCGAAAAACAATGTCAATTGCTATTAAGCAAAGACCTTATTAATTGACTTTTCCTTGGACAACCCTTTGGCAGGGATTGATTTGCTGGTACAGCCTCTTCTCTCCTCCATCTGAGCCTCCTTTTCAGACAAACATTACATCACAGTGTGCTGAAGATAAACAAGTGACTGTGAGAGGCTGTTCACAAACAAACACGACATGGCTGTGTTTAAGATGCATAGCATGGGATGTTAGAGGAGCGGTCACATGGAACCCTCAGTGTTTTCACTAGTTGATGACTGGCGCCTTGTGCAACTGATGCTCACATCTTACAAGCGTTCATCTCAGAGCTCATTTATCAACAAAGGATTATCTGCTTTACCAGCAATGTGGATAGCTAACAGTTTAAATAGATACCTGTGCACGAAAGGGGTTTGTGTAGGTGGTTTGCATGTGTACCAGTCATGCATCATTGCTAAGCTACAACTACACGCAATAGAGCTATATCAAGGTGATTTTAAGTTATTTTGCTATTCAGAATTGTTAGAACAGATTCAGCTTATTTGGCCTATGAATGATCCTGGGAAGGTGTTGTTGCTTGGAAACCTCATCTGTTTAAAGCAAAAGTCAGTGTGTCATGAATTGAAATGTAGAGTTTACATCACATTAGTTTACAAGTCTTTTGTGTTAAAATTATCATCAGAAAGAAAAAACTCTTGCAGCTCAGAAGAGTTTGACAAACACTATTAATCACTACAGTTACGGTTCACTTTGCCCTTGTGCACATTGCAGTTTGTATTCCAGTTGCCATGGCAATAGAAAACGGTAAACAAGAAAAATTGTCTCCCACAAGAAATACTCCAGTTTTTTGTATGCTGGTTTTGTTGTTCACTTTTATATCCAAAGAGAATTTCCCATTACTAGGAAATATTAGAACTACTGGCTAATTTTATACAAATGTACACGTTTACAAGAGTTTGCTTGATTAATATTTTACAGGGTGGTGCAATAATTCGTGCAACACGGCGCATGGCAGAGCGTGTGGGATATGATCCTGACACTGGTCTTCATCTGACTGAGCCTCCACAAAACTGTCGCAATGATCCTGTCATCTTAGAAGACTGTGAGTTTCGATAGTATTCAACACACCAGAAAAATTACAGGAATAGTGACTATATAGAGTGTCACCAATAAGGCCAATCCATGCACTTTTTCGAGATATTAACTGTGAAACTTTCTGACTTCTGTGTCTAACATCATTCCCATCCATCCCATGTGTACATGCATCCCTGTTTCCAGTTAACCATTGTGTTAAAGTTATGACACAGAGTTCTGCACTGCGACAGAACAATACTGTACGTTGCTTGTAATGTCTCTTGGTATCATGTGAAAGTAGGATGTTTTCTTACATATCTTTTTATGGATACTACAATAGTTCCTCCAACTCTTAGCACCCATCTTTCCTGTCTTTTTATTCACCTGGTGCATTAAATTTGCACTGATTAAAAAATTTTGTTGAATAAAGGCTTTTCGGAGAAATTTGTTATTTTCACTATATGTAATAAGATATAAAATAATGAAATAAGTTTTTATTTTGTCTAACGATTTCTATTACACATGCATATGTAAAAAATTGGACCTGTTAGTCTACATGGATTGTTTTAGCAAGTAAAACCAATCATAATGTTTTTTTAAAAAAATGGAAAGGGATTATTAAGGGATTTACACTTTAATTTCATCAAGCTTGTGGATTTAAATTAGCCCCAAAGTCCAGACAAGTGTAATTTATTCCCTGTCCACTTCACTTGATCTGACCAGTTGTATGTGAGGTCATGTCTCTGGCTGGACATAGCCAGTGGAAAATGACACCTGCCATATGGCCTGTCACACCACATGGCACAGTGCAGACAGCTTGTCCCATACTCTGACCCATGTGGCTGTTGCCAAACCACCCTTGGGCTGCTTGCACATCTAAGAGTTAAGCAGAGAATAAAAGTTAGGGTCTAAATAAAACTGTAAATATCACTATTTGTAAGCCTTACTTTGATGTACAGAGTACACATACACTGTAAGTGTTTACTTATTCACAAAACCATTGCACAGTGCTTTAAATTTGGTCTTGCATTCAAAAACAGTCATTTCAGATTGGCTATTTAATTTGTCACCAACACCTTAGCTGATTAGTTTGTCTAATTCCATGTGGAGGGTGGTGCACACCTTAAAACAAGTATCAGGCCATCTATTTTTATCATTAACGTGATGGAAATAGAAACTGTGCCGTTGGATCAAATTACAGCGGTCATTTGTTGACCTGAACCCTGGTGTGTAGTTTTATAGTGCCTGTGACAAAGTAGCCAATGGACCTGAAAATATCTGGAGTTGCTTGAAATTATGTTAATTGTTATTACCTCAGAAAAGACCTTTGTAATAAATTATACCTAATTTGCTTGTTGTTCTGCACGATGATGCAGTGTCATTTCTGTTTAAACGTTTCCTCAAATGATGTAAAATTTGGCCTCACCTGTTGTGACAAAAACATTTGTCTCATGCCAAAATATGAAATGATACTTCACAAGCACTGGCTCAAATGGTATTTGATATTGACGGTAATTATTGCTTTCCCTCTTAGTTGATAGTTTCATACAGAAGGACTTGAAGGAAGGGATGCCATTGGAAGAGCAGTTAAGAATACTTTTAGACAAAATGGACACTGCCAACATGGTTTTAAAAGGAGGTAAAGTAATGTTTTAATGCCATAAAACTCATGTAATGACTGTTATAGAAATCTTGCATTTTATGACTTTCCTTTGCATTTGTCTCTCAAGTTTATACGACAATGACAGAATTCTCATTTGCTCCTAGATGTAATTAAATACATGTATCTTATCCATTTTTTCATCCTTCAGGGAAAAGATCACGGGTTGCCAAAACAATAAAAAAGGAGATAATAAAAGTGCGGCGGAAGTTGGCCCTTCAAAAAGGGCATTCTCTCAGTGACATTGAGGAAAACTGCGGCATGGACACAGGTGAGTGGTCAGTTTAGAAGAGCAGTGTTAAAGGAAGATGACTCAGCGTGTTCAAATCTAGATGTTTGTGACTTTGTCAGTCAGTAATTTGTCAGTTACTGGGCGAAAGTTGGTGGGCATTCTGTTTCTCTCCCCTATAAACATGACTCCTCCATCATATAAGTGAAAAATTCTTCATTGCAGAGTTAAACATCAATCATAGAAATAAATTAGAGCAAGTCGAATGCAAAAACTTATAAAAGTCCAAGGTGTGTATTATGTTTGTTTTTTTTTTTGTTCTTTTTTTTTGGGGTCAGGCTCTACAAATTCTGACAGTCAGCCACAGAGTCCATCCAAGCCTGGAGGACCAACATCACCCAAATCGCCACCCCCAGTGCTTCAGTTAGCAGTTGAGAAGTCTTCCCAAAAGTCTGGCACAAAGGGGACACCTGGACGGCCACGTGGGCGTGGCAGAGGGCGACTAAAGTCACGAAGTGAGTCCGAGAGTGAGGGTCAACACAAACCTGGTAAGCGTTTACTTCAAACGCCATGATACCCAGGGTTACATTTTTTGCTCTTTTAATTATTGAAGTAACAGTGTAACATGAGAAATGTATTAAACGTATATAATATAATTTTTGAAAAAAATATTTGTTAAATATTATTATAGTTATATTATTATATTAATATTATTAGACTTTTTTTATTCATGTGAATGTTTAGAGCAATGTGTTTAACACATTGCTTGTACTCCAAACTATTTCAGGCATCTCTCATGTTTGCCTACTTTTGTGATTTTAGATGCTGGACGTGGAGTAGCATCTTCCAGTCAAACATCCGATGGCAAAGACTCAAGCACCCCTCCTGTTGGAGTGAATCGAAGGACAGCTGTTTTGTTTAGCAATAAAGGGCCGAGGAAATCTCAACCCTCCACCACCAACACGCCAGCAAGGCGTGGACCAGGAAGACCTCCTGGGCGACCTCCTAAGGCCAAGGTACCTCTCCCAGAACTGCAGCAGGACAGTGACTCTGCCCAACCCACCAGCCCTCTCCCCTCACCCTCAAGACGAGGCACAGGGGCCAGTGGTATGGTAGGGAGGAAAAGATCTGCTAGTGCTACTACTGGTCCAAGCTCGCCTGAATCCAGACATTCCCCACCTAAACGAACCCTCTCCTTGAACGACCCGTTGTCTGGACCACGGTCTCCGCGCTCACCGAGGTCTCCACCAACAGGACAACCATCACTACCCAGCTTTCTCATCTACAGAACGGATAGGAGTGTAGATTCTTCGGATTCGGACAGCACCTCTGATCTTAGCAGCAGTGATGGCTCTCTGTCGGACAGCTCCAGTGGCAGCTCCAGTATCAACAGTAGATCAGGTGGGCCGTCCAGGTGTTGTGTATTTCACATATTCTCCTGGCTTTCTTGACTGTTCTTTTTGACTGTTCTCAACCCCTGTCCGTAACTAGATCTGGATAAATATTGCAGGAAAGAGAAACATGTTTTTTCACTATTATCATTGCATATGAATGCAGCAGGTATTTATTAAGCTGAGGGTTGCTTGTGGAAGAACGCACATTCAGGAGGAGCAGTCACAACGCATACTAACACGGGACAAAAAATTACGTTTTAAGATTTGGTGTAAAATGTATAAAGTGATCAGAGAATGCCTCTAAGTGAAAACAAATCTAATGAAACATATCTTTGGCATATTAGTGGAATTATGTTGGAAACAAAGTTTTAAAAGGATCATATTTGCTCTTGGGATTTAGTTGGTGCAAGGTTATTTTGCGAGAACTGTCTACTGCTAAGCACACAGACACTAAGAACAAGTTCTGAGAATCTCAGAACCAGGTGGAGAGATCAACTTTGAATCCCAAAGCTTAAGATATATCTAGGAAATATTTATCCTCTTAAGTAAACTGTTTAGACAGGAGTTTTATCCCCAAGATTAATTAGGAATGGAATGTTAAAAGTTCCTGGATCTTGTCAGTAATTAAATCTGGTATGTGCCAAGGTGAAACATTAACAACACCCCATTTTAGCAGGTGGGGGTTTCAATGAGCATTTTAAACAACTCTGGGCAATATTGCTGTACTACTTCAACCCCTCAAAAACCTGTAAGACTCAAGGTAACCCAACAGGTGGAGGCACATGTGGTATATGCTACAAGGTTGCGGCTATCCCATTTTTCATTAGAAAGATTTAGGAAGTTCATTCTATACTGAATCCTAATACATTTTTAATATACAAGGTAAATGCACCTATAATTTCAGGGAATTTTTTTACCATCACATCACAGTTGTAAGAAATGTAAAACAGAAGGGTGATTGGTAAGTTGGTGAAAGATTGTGTCATTTACTATCACATTATTTCAGAATGATTTTTCACCAACCCGATTAGACTTTGAAAAATTCCAGGAAATTTTAGGTGAAATTATAGTGTCATTGTTTTCTTGCAACAGTGTCGTATATATTTATAATTACATGTATACCTTGGTCATGGATGTTAGAATTGATGAGACATCATAATTACTTTATGATGGTCACTTTGATACACAAAGTGAGGGCAAATCGGTGCATTTATCTCGGGCATGTATGTCCCTTGTGCCATGGTAAAAGGTGACTGGTGACTGCAAGGTCTACATTGTATGTGTGAATATAGGGCTGTGGTGCAAGAACCCCCTTATCTGATACTGCTGGATGACTGTACTGTTGTAATGTGGCTTTATGAACCTCTGTAAAGCCTCTGTTTACAGAGTTTATCCTGTCTACATGTACATGCACTTTTCTTACTTTGCATGTACTCTGGGTTTTGCTTGTGCTTGTGACTGGTGTTGGCTTGCTTTTTAGTGTAGATTGTGTGTACACCTTCTCTGCAGGTTTCTTCTCCCCGCATGCTGAAGGAAGATATTCCGAAGGCTCTAGTCCAACCATAGGATCTGCTTTATTAACTCGCAAAGGTGAGATGGTGCTGACATCACAGGTGTATTTAGTATTATTACCTTTCATTATACTAATTAAGCCTTGAAATTGTAACCTCTAAAATAAGTTTCTGACTAAATAGTAGTAACCTATGTGTTGGTTAGTTAATGAATAACTTAAATAACGGTAGTTCATGCATTCACCCCCACTGTGTTTCTTACACCTGATGCTTCTTCATCACATTCGTTAGTGTCATCTTATGTCACCTTTTCATCTTCTACGTTTCTAGCTTTAACATGAGCTTTAAGGACCTTGCCATTTCATTCATTAACTCCTTAACAGCTTCTCTGAAACAAAGCACTTCACTACCTCATGTTTACAGCACCAGGCTTATGGTTTGACAACACTATTACTTTATTGTTTGTATATTTTGGTGTTTGTTTTTACACACTGACTTTATAGCAGCTTCAGATGTACATTTTTTTCTTTGTGTATGATTAGAATTAATCTGAATCAGTTTTTAAACTATCTGGTCATGTGGTGTGACAGGTCATCATCAGATTTGTGGTGGGCTTGTTGTGATGGCTGACAACAGTTAGTAGTGTGTGTTTGTGTATTCATGCAGGCACATCCGTGCACTCCAGTACAATACAACCTGGGGAAAACAAATCTCTCTAATGAGGGCCACACTGTTGACCTGTAAATTGTTTTGCCCTTTTTCTGGCATGCTGGTGGTTAGCTGCCGATTCTCTGGAGGAAACATGGAATAAATTGGCCAGTGTGTACAGTTTTCTGTGAATGTTTGGTGGTCAGGAGAGTTCATCAATGTAAATGTCAGCCTCTGTGAGATTGTTAGGTGAACCTCAGATGTAGAAAGTTCAAGATGCTATTTGTGGCTGGACAGTGCCAGACATTACTACTACTTATGCCTTATGGAAAATCTGGTCAGATCTCTGATAATCTCGTGCTGTTTCTGTGTTGTCTGATCATAGTCAACCCACACACATGTACTGTTATATCATCACAATAGACTCTAGACTGTTGTCCAGTATGTTTTGTTTTCAAAATATTTTGTTTTTGATTATTTTTTTAACATAGTACCTGTTATTTCTTTTTCATGTCTTTTTTTTTTTTCAGTAGATCAGTTTGGTGTATTTTATTTATATGTTTATTTATTTTTATTTTTTTTGCATTTTTTTTGCATTTTTATTCCTGCTAGAAAGATTGACATTGTCCATTGTTGTCCAAGAGTGAGGTTTCTTAAGAACATCAGCCTAATGTATTATGCAGTCAATAGGATTCCTTCATGGGTGTGAAGTTCTTCATGTACCTTGATTTGTATCACCTATAATGACTGTGTGTGTGGATTCATCATTATTAAATCATGCACATGGATATACACCTTGCACATAGTTTCAAAATATCACCTAAGATTAAGAAAAAGTTCACGACATGTACATAATGCATTCCTTATCTTTAGCGGCAGTGAGCCACACTAATACACAGGCACAACAACTGAATGACCCTGCCTCTGCAAATACTCGTTCTGCTGGCCTGAAGCCTGCTAGCCCCTGTTGTGATAGCCAGTCTTCTAGCATGTCTGTACTGTCTAGAGTATCGACTGGGGGAAGCCATGAGCAGTGGGAGAGGTGCGATAGCCAGACCCTAGGACCACCCAACTCTATTGATACTGCAGACAAGATTAGAAAAGGCCGGCCTGAAAGCATCCTTATGGATGGTATTAAACGGATGCACTCCTGGCCAAAGGTGGAAGCAGTGGATGGAGGCACAAACAAAGGGGCTAAAACAACAGGGCAGGTGGCTATCTGTGGAATGGGTGCTGTTCTGGTGCAACCACATCCAGAAGCCATTACTGGAGAATCAAGTATAGAGATACTGAAGGCTGGACAGATACACAGTGGCCACTCCTTGAGACCTGGGGCTACGAGATCCCCAGTTTTCACCCCAGTTACCAGGGATTCTGGCTCCCCTAGTACTGCCTGGAGACCATCTGTGGGAATATCAGAGAGTCCAGAGAGGAGTCCTGGGAGCATGCACCAAACCGTTTCAGAGGCACAGAGGAAAAGGAATAAGGCTTTGAAATACAAGTCTCCAAGTTCTAGCCACAAATTCTGTCCTGCCACAAGGCAATACCCAACCCGCTCAAATTGCCCTGTTAAAATTACATCTCTAAAGCCAGTTGAAAACACATCAAATATAGTTTTGGACAATGATTGTTGTAACATGCAAGAAAGAAACAGATCTGTAGGGAGAAATCTCAGAAGTAAGGTATCAGAAACTATCCACAAACCTGAAACAAACTTTTCGTCTAAAGGTGTGTTTCCCTTTGTTAGCAAACTTGCTGATTTACCTTCGGAGAGAAACTTAAGAGACAAAAGCCAAGGGATAGTGACAGACTTGTTCAGCGATGTTATTACTGATGAACTAAGAAAGGAAGTTCGTAGGAGGCCAATTTTGGAAAGGAAGACTCTGTATAAACTTAAGCCCACTCTTAGTAAACATATGCCAGTAGAAGCAGCTTGGCGGTGGCCAGTATGCAACAAAAACCTGGGCTCACTTGGTAAAATATCCCAGAAAGCTTCAATTAGCAGCAATGAACAGTGGAAGGGAAATAACCTGAAATGGAGGAAGTACAAGGGAGGCAACTCCTGCAGGGACAATAGAGAGCAGCAGAGTGACAAATTTTCAGGATCAGGTCCATGTGTTTGGGTTACATGTTGACATGGTTAACTGTGATAATTTCAGCAAGTAAATACTTGTGAAGTCAAAGATAAAACATGTATTTGACATCAAGTACATCACTTTGTAGCTCATATTTCACCACTCGGGTAAAATTGCTGAAGATAATATCACAGTTAAACATGTGTATATGTTTTTTCAAGCTTGTGCATTCTGTTTTGATTTGTTTTTATTTTATCTTCAGCCCTGCAACTTAACCTCTCTCTGACCTTTGCTCTTGCAGGTTACATGTTACTGTTTGTATCATGATTCATGACTCTGCCCTTTCAGTCTCGTTGGACATGTTTTAGGGTTTCGACTTGTTTTGTTGTGTAATTTATGAATTCTTCTAATGCATTTCATTTGCTTTTGTTATCATTTGCAGTTGATTCCATGCCTCATGTCTCCATTTTTCATTTCAATCTTAACATGCCTGTTTAAGGAACAGATTTATATGTACAGTGTATATATTACAAATTTATGTACAAAAAGGTATTTTGTTTTTAGTTCTCTCAACTGGTGTAAATCTTATAAATGCTGCATCTTAAAGCAAGCATTGCTGAATTTTACTTCTCTCTATTGTACGACTTATCAGGAAACTCTTGTGAACAGAGGTCTGTGTCAATCTTAAGACATTTTAGTCATGGGGGTGTGAATCTCTGTAACATATTTAAGACGGAAATTCTTCACTTATATTGTCTAAGTTGAATTTCCCTTTGGTGGAATTGCTAGGCCAGACGTTTCTAGAGGAAGATTTACAACCAACTGTACTCACACAGTCTAGTCACTGTACTGTGAATGATAAAAACTTGCAGCGGATGGCTTTAGTTTTTGATTTTAAATGTGTTTATGTTGTAGCACGTGCCCGGAGAAGTACCAGCTGTGATTCCGAAGACATCATTCCATTAGAACCACTGGATTTGGTCTGGGCCAAATGTCGTGGATATCCATGGTATCCAGCCCTGGTAAGTTCTCCAAAATCTATTTAAAAACTGAACAATTCATGTATTCTTCTTTTGGAATTGATCAAAATGGGTGCATGTCATGTAATTTTAGATCAGTCATATATTCATGAGTTGCCAAAATGACAAGAAAAACAAATAAACTTTCTTAACAGTAATCTAGAGACACTGTTTTGCAAGTCTGTGTTGATGTTTATATTTCTGCTTTGAAATATTTTAATCTTCGCACTATTGATTCAAAGTAAGGTTCCATATTTTCTGTCAACAGATCATCAATCCTAAAATGCCCAAGACTGGTTATTTCCACAATGGTGTTCCTATACCTGTACCACCTGATGAAGTTCTGAATCTCCAAAGGCGTTACGACGAGCCCGTTTACCTGGTTCTCTTCTTTGATACAAAAAGAACATGGTACGTGGATATGTAAGTGTGTTTGCGTTCTATTGTGAATGTATCAGAAAACTTTTCACATTTGAGCTTCTCTGGAGTGGGAACATTTTTCTGATTACATTCAAAATATCACACCTTTGTATTTTGTCCATGTTCATGTGGGAACTAATGTCACAGTGTCTGGTTTTATGTCATGCTGATTTTTGGATGCTTCAGTTCCTTTTGTTGCTTCTATTATTTTGGTTTTATTCCAAACTTACACATCTAACTGTTCAGATGGTTCAGTTGAAAGAATAATTATATTAGAAAGTTAGGTCATAATAACTTGTATATGGAAGTAACATTCAGTGAGCAAATGATAGCAGGTATCTTTATAGTTTTATCCTTATTTTCAGGTAATTATAATTTTGAAAGGATAGCACAAAACCAATGATACATATGAACCTAAATAATTCTAGTTGGGTTTGGGCCTTAGTGTTCAAACAGAATTAAAATTCATGCAATGCACTAGTTGGAGAAAGCACAAAGGTCACTTGCAAAGGATGTAAACATAATGTAGCTCCACTGGAAGTTTTATTAGACAGTGACATTTTTCTTTCTTTTACGTACCTCGTTTTGTGGGTTGTGCTGTGAATGTCTGTGTTGTAGAAGTAGAGAGAGTAAGGTACCTAATAACTCTTGGTACACTTCATTAATTGATATTTACGATCAAAATGATTTCTGAATAAAAATTTCAGCACATTTCAGTCACTAATGAAGGATTTCATATCTGTACACATACCTGCTTTGGTAATGTGGTTTCGTTTTGTTTTATGTTGTAATGTTAGATTAGCTGTGGAAATTTTGTCAGTGTAAACAGCAGATTATATTTATTTGATTAGCATTGCTCTTTTTCATGTCAGAGTAACTTTATAAGATAAGTAACTGAATTTTGAGATTTTTGCCTAGAACCTGAAGTTGGTGTCTTTTGTGATGGTTTTGTTATATATAGGCTTGAATTCATGTGTTAGTGATGTAACAAAAATTGTATATGACAAACTTTGACCCTAACAATTGGTATTCAAGAAAACATGGTGAAAGAAACATAGTTTTTAGATCTACAAAAGCTGCTCTTTTGGTAAGAAGATAAAAATTGGGAGTTGGTATTAATTGTAGTACATGTATAGGCTTCATGTTAGATGATTGAAGAGGACTGTTGCTTGCGTGCAGCATATAAATTTTGTGCAGACTTTTCCTTACACAAATGTAATTTCTTGCCCCTGCAATGGTTATATCGGTTGACCATCTCTTGAAGCAGAAGTACTATTGAAATAACAATTTCTTGCTTTGGATCACTGACAGGAGTCATCGTTGTAATCAGAAGTTTTCATTGTGTATTGCAGGCAGTGGTTACCAAGAAACAAGCTGGAGCCATTGGGTGTCGATTCTGGACTTGACAAGGCTAAGCTTCTAGAAAACAGGAAGCCAAATGTGCGAAAAGCTGTCCGAAAGGCATATGAGAAAGCCATTCTGCACAGATGTAGCGTGACTGGCGAACCGAATCCATTGTCCGGCGAGTCTAGCACTGAAGACTGATCAGTGATCTTGCCATAATCTAAGAGTGCACGTACCATATGGTGGCTGACTCTAACTGAAGACATAATGAATTGCAGAGTATGTGTGATACATTTAGAGTGTAATGCAATTGTGTCAGATGGCTTGAAACCAGGATTTAATTGTTTCTGTTTTGCAATTTATACTTCCTGGCATAGAAGTGGTGTTATGACCTGTATGTTCAAATAGGCCGTGATCTATTTGAATTCAGTTTCACAAAGACAAAAGGTATTTTACCAGTACATTTTGTGAATCTCACCATATACCTCAACAGTATTGTCTGAAACTGAATCTGTATTTAATTACTTCCAGGCTGGTGTGACTGTCCCAACGGTATGTCATGAATTATCTACATTGTACTATGAATATATCAATGTCTGAACTCAGGCATAATGACTGGCAGATGCTTGTGATTGAATGAGTGAACTTTGGGTACCAGTGTTTTAATGAGTTGGACAACAATTACGTTGGTGTTACAGTAATGTCATGCACAAAATATATGTATTTACAACATGTACAATGTATGTTCAAGCCCATGATTGTATGCTGAAAGTGGTAAAGGATTTTGAGAAGTGCAGCCTGGAAGCGGCAAAGTCCCAAGCTTATTGTAAAATTTTGATCCATGTTTATATGTTAACACGTTTTTCTCTGAATGAAAGTTTCTGTATGAAAGGCGATCCTCATTGTTGCAGATTTTAAATTTACAGTCATATTTCAAAGATATTGAATTTGTAAAGAACAATCTGATTTTAGACTTTGGGCGTATATTTGGTAATATATTTATAATTTTGTATTAAACATGCGTGTTTGATCATATACATGTAAGCCTACATCACCACAAAGTCATTGTTACCATCTTTGAGTCTATGGAAGGTGATACTTTTGTGTGTTCATAGAAATGAGATGTGCAACTAAGTGCTATTGCTGAAAGCATAACAAGCTTCCACAAGCCATTATCACTATTCATTGAAGATCGATGTGTGTATAATGTGAAAGTGTGTCATTTCATCACAAGTGATCCATTACGAACACACGTGTATTTGGTTCAGCATTTTCCATCATTGAATCTCAGACCTTAAAACCATTCAACACATCACTGCCATTAGACTATAGCCTGTGTACATCACAAAGATAATAAAACAGGTATCAGTCTCTTAATTCATTGTTTTGAGAAAAGAGGCAGTAGTAAGTACTTGTGGTTTGTAGAGGTTGTATCCTTATTAATAACATTATTGACAACCATGGATGTTAGTTTTTGTAGATATATATGTTGGAACTGTTCTAAAGAGAAATTATTTAAATTTAAATAGAGTATATCGGAAAAGATAAATATTTATTCGCTGACAACTAGTGTGCTTCAATGTAGCTAGAGTTTATTTGGTGTTTTGCATTTAGCTTTTTGAGGTGAAAGACTTGGAAAAGAGGGTGAATTGAAAATGTAATTGGCACTCTTTGTTACCATGATGCTTCTGTTACTATTGGAGCAGAACTGGAGATGGTTAAGAAGTTAGAAATGCGATAGAAGTTCTTAAACTTTTGGGCATGTTTTGGTAAATCAAGGTGTTTCTAGTAGAGTATTAAAATTTATATGGAAACATGGCCTTTCTATGGAAGACAGCATTGCGCAAACCCTCAGTCAGTAAGTAAGAAAGGCGGTTGGTCTATCAAACAAGAATATACTTCCTTGTGCAGCCAGTCTCTGCTGTTTTGATAAATATCTGTTCATCAATACAAATACATGTACTTCACATCACTGATCCACAACATATGCCTTCAGACTTTAGTTACAGTTTTTCCATGTACCAAGGGCAACAGCAACTCAAAGCATTGACTCATTTATACATGCAGTTATTACTTCAATCTGAAAAATTGTCTCATGAACTACATGTACTGATTCTCTTATAAAATTGATTAATTTTTGGTTTAATTTGTCTTCCTAGGAAAAAGAAATGTATAATAAAAAAAGACAGGAATGTTGTTTCAAGATTCTCTTCCATAATTGCTTATAGAAGCGTTGCCGTGCGTGAACCATATTGATGTGGAAGGTGCTGGGCTTTAACAGGTTAATTTGGTGATGGATTTGCATGTATGTTGCCCAGATTTCATTTGTTCACCGGTGTTTGTCAAGTACCAGATAATGTGGAGCAAGCAACAGTAGCCCATGTTACAACATTTACCAGCTTCAATAGGCATATAGTCTGTGTTGTTGTAGCCCTGTTGGGTAAATATAGAAAGAACATCCTGTCATAATAACCGTTGTGTTGCACATTTGTATCGTAGACCAGATATTCGTCATTTTAAGATACCATCTTCTTCCCGTGCCCAACCAGACAACTAGTGAGGCATGTATATGTTCCATTGTAGCCTACATGCTTCATTATCACATGCACGTCACATATCAAACATGTTTTTTGCATTTTGTTACTTGTTCGTTCTATCATTTTATCATTCACTGAAAATCTCTGAATTGACTCAGTGTTTGCATCAGTATAATAAAAATCCATTGTCGAATATATGTGAGTTGGTTGTTCTGTGAATACAGTTTTGTTGCACACTGTCCGTATCGTTGACGAACATGGAGACACGAAATGCCTGTACAAAGTGTCAGCTATTTAAAACAAAAATCTTAAAATAATCCATTTTAAGCAGCCGGGTCTGATGAGGAATATAGAAAGTCATCGTTACATGTTACTACCCTTACGAAGTGAAGATTGCCGCTAATATTCTGCACGTGTACCAACGTTTCCCCTGAAGCAGCGCCACCTATTACTGGCATTTCTTCAAGAAGCACATGCAGGGCATGCTCTGTGTATGACGTCATCAAGAAGCACGCGTTGGTTCACATGGTATGAATGAGGTGCGATTGACTGGACTCCTGAAAGAACGGTACAAAACTCACTTTGCGGACTTCAGCAAAAACTAAATAAGCCAGGACTGTGTAAGTATAAACCAGACTTCCACCAGTGTGGTTTACATACCTTAAAAGATCATATTAGCCTCGCCGACAATTAACACTTTCAGCATAGGTTTTGCTGTAAGCCTAAATAGTATGAGGAAAGGCGGATTCTGTACAGTATAGGCTACCTTGGTCACTATATGTGTGTGCAGATCTGCATGCTTTGTATCGTGGTCTACGTATAGGATGCGAACAGAGTCATCCAGCAACGGCTTAAAGACGTTCACCTTTGTAGCGAGAGACATGCAGCACGCAGTAAATACAGCTGTGGAATCAGGCTGTGCTTTTTTTCGCTGGTATAGTTTCACGTGTACTCTTTTGAGCCTACCAATACATCTACAAGAAAGCTTGCAGTGATGAGTACGGCATGCGTTTATATCAGAACCCTCATAGTTTGCGTTTACCTCCGCGTACTGTGCTAACATAACTGGATAGCACCAATACCTTCAAAATAAGAACTTACCTACTTCTTTGTGTTTTTTTACTCAGTACTAACAGTAATT